>NW_026867903.1:0-92002 GCF_020745735.1 Hemiscyllium ocellatum
TCTGGTGATAGAGATCTCTGTTTAATGGCAGTTTGTGACTATCTCTGTGGGTGCAGCCTCCCACAGTTGAGCAGCCCAGCTCCTGCCTTCAAACCTCCAGGTTGTGGAATGCGTTTTGCATCTCATCATGGAGCTGGGCAAAATCAGCTTTAATCTTCACCTCACCGTCCCGGACAGGGTCCTGTGTTCGAGTCCAGGAGTGAGACATTGAGGGAGGTGGGGAGAGAGAGAGAGAGAGAGACAGAGAGAGAGAGAGAGCAAAAGAGAGAGGGGGAGGGAGAGATAGAGAAAGAGAAAGAGAGAGAAAGAGAGAGAGAGAGTGAGAGAGAAGAGAGAGGGGGAGGGGAGCGAGAGGGAGATAGAGTGAGAGTGAGAATGGTGGGGGTGGAGAGAGCGAGACATAGAGAGAGACAGAGTGAGACAGAGAGAGAGAGAGAAAGGCAGGAGGGAGAGAGAGAATCTGGGGTGATTTGATTGAATTTATTGTTGTCACATGTGCCAAGTTACAGTGAAAAGTGCTGTTTTGTGTGCTGTCCACATGAATACACCAGGGTAACAGGATGCAGCATATAGTGTGACAGCCACGGTGAACATGCAGGGAAAGGGGGTGCCACAGTGGGTAAGACCACTGCCACCCACCACCAGGGATCCGGGTTCGATCACACCCTCGGGACACTGTCTGTGCGGAGTTTGCACATTCTGCTGGTGCTCTGGTTTCCTCCCAGACTCCAAAGATGTGTAGGTTAGGGTGGATTGGCCTTGCTAAATTACCCATAGTGCTCAGGGATGTGTAGGTTAGGGTGGATTGGCCTTGCTAAATTACCCATAGTGTTCAGGGATGTGTAGGTTAGGGTGGATTGGCCATGCTAAATTACCAATAGTGTTCAGGGATGTGCAGGTTAGGGTGGATTGGCCATGCTAAATTACCCATAGTGCTCAGGGATGTGTAGGTTAGGGTGGATTGGCCATGCTAAATTACCCATAGTGCTCAGGGATGTGCAGGTTAGGGTGGATTGGCCATGCTAAATTACCCATAGTGCTCAGGGATGTGTAGGTTAGGGTGGATTGGCCATGCTAAATTACCCATAGTGCTCAGGGATGTGTAGGTTAGTGTGGATTGGCCATGCTAAATTACCCATAGTGCTCAGGGATGTGTAGGTTAGGGTGGATTGGCCACGCTAAATTACCCCATAGTGTTCAGGGATGTGTAGGTTAGGGTGGATTGGCCATGCTAAATTACCCATAGTGCTCAGGGATGTGTAGGTTAGGGTGGATTGGCCATGCTAAATTACCCATAGTGCTCAGGGATGTGTAGGTTAGGGTGGATTGGCCATGCTAAATTACCCCATAGTGTTCAGGGATGTGTAGGTTAGGGTGGATTGGCCATGCTAAATTACCCCATAGTGCTCAGGGATGTGTGGGTTAGGGTGGATTGGCCATGCTAAATTACCCATAGTGCTCAGGGATGTGTGGGTTAGGGTGGATTGGCCATGCTAAATTACCCATAGTGCTCAGGGATGTGTAGGTTAGGGTGGATTGGCCATGCTAAATTACCCCAAAGTGTTCAGGGATGTGTAGGTTAGGGTGGATTGGCCATGCTAAATTACCCATAGTGTTCAGGGATGTGTAGGTTAGGGTGGATTGGCCATGCTAAATTACCCAAAGTGTTCAGGGATGTGTAGGTTAGGGTGGATTGGCCATGCTAAATTACCCCATAGTGCTCAGGGATGTGTAGGTCAGGGTGGATTGGCCATCCTAAATTACCCATAGTGTTCAGGGATGTGCAGGTCAGGGTGGATTGGCCATGCTAAATTACCCATAGTGTTCAGGGATGTGTAGGTTAGAGTGGATTGGCCATGCTAAATTACCCCATAGTGCTCAGGGATGTGCAGGTTAGGGTGGATTGGCCATGCTAAATTACCCCATAGTGCTCAGGGATGTGCAGGTTAGGGTGGATTGGCCATGCTAAATTACCCCATAGTGCTCAGGGATGTGTAGGTTAGGGTGGATTGGCCATGCTAAATTACCCCATAGTGCTCAGGGATGTGTAGGTCAGGGTGGATTGGCAATGCTGAAATGCCCATAGTGTTCGGTGCATTAGGTGCGTTAGGTGAAGGGGTAATGGGTATGGGTGGGTTGCACATCGGCGGGTCGGTGTGGACTTGTTGGGCCGAAGGGCCTGTCCCCACACTGTAAGTAATCTAATCTAAACTAAGGGAATGTGACACAAAGTGACAGACCTCCCCCCCCCCCCCCCCAGCCCCTCGAACTGTGGGTCAGGAACTTCCAACTGCCTTGAAGTGTTGTTTGAGGGCTGCAGACGCTATGACAACCAGCTCAGGGCTTAGGGCAGCTATAATTTCAGGATTTCACAAGACGATATCCAGTTTCATTCCTGATCAACACTAATCCTGGGAATCTGCACAGAACAAACACTGCTTTGTAATGGGCAGCCAGAGCTAGAGGCAATTCTGTTCTCCTCACCCACCCTCTCCCTGTTTACACACACCGGGCAGTCTGTTCCCCCTATCGGAGGGGGATTAACCCCCTCACCCACCCCCTCCCTGTTTACACACACCGGGCAGTCTGTTCCCCCTATCGGAGGGGGATTAACCCCCTCACCCACCCTCTTCCCGTTTACACACACCGGGCAGTCTGTTCCCCCTATCGGAGGGGGATTAACCCCCTCACCCACCCTCTTCCCGTTTACACACACCGGGCAGTCTGTTCCCCCTATCGGAGGGGGATTAACCCCCTCACCCACCCCTCCCCATTCACACACACACACACATTCAAAGACATCGCACACAGATTTCCACATTAAGTCTGGTGATAGAGATCTCTGTTTAATGGCAGTTTGTGACTATCTCTGTGGGTGCAGCCTCCCACAGTTGAGCAGCCCAGCTCCTGCCTTCAAACCTCCAGGTTGTGGAATGCGTTTTGCATCTCATCATGGAGCTGGGCAAAATCAGCTTTAATCTTCACCTCACCGTCCCGGACAGGGTCCTGTGTTCGAGTCCAGGAGTGAGACATTGAGGGAGGTGGGGAGAGAGAGAGAGAGAGAGACAGAGAGAGAGAGAGAGCAAAAGAGAGAGGGGGAGGGAGAGATAGAGAAAGAGAAAGAGAGAGAAAGAGAGAGAGAGAGAGAGAAAGAGAGAGGGGGAGGGAGCGAGAGGGAGATAGAGTGAGAGTGAGAATGGTGGGGGTGGAGAGAGCGAGACATAGAGAGAGACAGAGTGAGACAGAGAGAGAGAGAGAAAGGCAGGAGGGAGAGAGAGAATCTGGGGTGATTTGATTGAATTTATTGTTGTCACATGTGCCAAGTTACAGTGAAAAGTGCTGTTTTGTGTGCTGTCCACATGAATACACCAGGGTAACAGGATGCAGCATATAGTGTGACAGCCACGGTGAACATGCAGGGAAAGGGGGTGCCACAGTGGGTAAGACCACTGCCACCCACCACCAGGGATCCGGGTTCGATCACACCCTCGGGACACTGTCTGTGCGGAGTTTGCACATTCTGCTGGTGCTCTGGTTTCCTCCCAGACTCCAAAGATGTGTAGGTTAGGGTGGATTGGCCTTGCTAAATTACCCATAGTGTTCAGGGATGTGTAGGTTAGGGTGGATTGGCCTTGCTAAATTACCCATAGTGCTCAGGGATGTGTAGGTTAGGGTGGATTGGCCTTGCTAAATTACCCATAGTGCTCAGGGATGTGTAGGTTAGGGTGGATTGGCCTTGCTAAATTACCCATAGTGCTCAGGGATGTGTAGGTTAGGGTGGATTGGCCTTGCTAAATTACCCATAGTGTTCAGGGATGTGTAGGTTAGGGTGGATTGGCCATGCTAAATTACCATAGTGCTCAGGGATGTGCAGGTTAGGGTGGATTGGCCATGCTAAATTACCCATAGTGCTCAGGGATGTGTAGGTTAGGGTGGATTGGCCATGCTAAATTACCCATAGTGCTCAGGGATGTGTAGGTTAGTGTGGATTGGCCATGCTAAATTACCCATAGTGCTCAGGGATGTGTAGGTTAGGGTGGATTGGCCACGCTAAATTACCCCATAGTGTTCAGGGATGTGTAGGTTAGGGTGGATTGGCCATGCTAAATTACCCATAGTGCTCAGGGATGTGTAGGTTAGGGTGGATTGGCCATGCTAAATTACCCATAGTGCTCAGGGATGTGTAGGTTAGTGTGGATTGGCCATGCTAAATTACCCATAGTGCTCAGGGATGTGTAGGTTAGGGTGGATTGGCCACGCTAAATTACCCCATAGTGTTCAGGGATGTGTAGGTTAGGGTGGATTGGCCATGCTAAATTACCCATAGTGTTCAGGGATGTGTAGGTTAGGGTGGATTGGCCATGCTAAATTACCCCATAGTGTTCAGGGATGTGTAGGTTAGGGTGGATTGGCCATGCTAAATTACCCATAGTGCTCAGGGATGTGTGGGTTAGGGTGGATTGGCCATGCTAAATTACCCATAGTGCTCAGGGATGTGTAGGTTAGGGTGGATTGGCCATGCTAAATTACCCCAAAGTGTTCAGGGATGTGTAGGTTAGGGTGGATTGGCCATGCTAAATTACCCATAGTGTTCAGGGATGTGTAGGTTAGGGTGGATTGGCCATGCTAAATTACCCCATAGTGTTCAGGGATGTGTAGGTTAGGGTGGATTGGCCATGCTAAATTACCCCATAGTGCTCAGGGATGTGTAGGTTAGGGTGGATTGGCCATGCTAAATTACCCATAGTGTTCAGGGATGTGCAGGTTAGGGTGGATTGGCCATGCTAAATTACCCATAGTGTTCAGGGATGTGTAGGTTAGGGTGGATTGGCCATGCTAAATTACCCCATAGTGCTCAGGGATGTGCAGGTTAGGGTGGATTGGCCATGCTAAATTACCCCATAGTGCTCAGGGATGTGCAGGTTAGGGTGGATTGGCCATGCTAAATTACCCCATAGTGCTCAGGGATGTGTAGGTTAGGGTGGATTGGCCATGCTAAATTACCCCATAGTGCTCAGGGATGTGTAGGTCAGGGTGGATTGGCAATGCTGAAATGCCCATAGTGTTCGGTGCATTAGGTGCGTTAGGTGAAGGGGTAATGGGTATGGGTGGGTTGCACATCGGCGGGTCGGTGTGGACTTGTTGGGCCGAAGGGCCTGTCCCCACACTGTAAGTAATCTAATCTAAACTAAGGGAATGTGACACAAAGTGACAGACCTCCCCCCCCCCCCCCCCCCCCAGCCCCTCGAACTGTGGGTCAGGAACTTCCAACTGCCTTGAAGTGTTGTTTGAGGGCTGCAGACGCTATGACAACCAGCTCAGGGCTTAGGGCAGCTATAATTTCAGGATTTCACAAGACGATATCCAGTTTCATTCCTGATCAACACTAATCCTGGGAATCTGCACAGAACAAACACTGCTTTGTAATGGGCAGCCAGAGCTAGAGGCAATTCTGTTCTCCTCACCCACCCTCTCCCTGTTTACACACACCGGGCAGTCTGTTCCCCCTATCGGAGGGGGATTAACCCCCTCACCCACCCCCTCCCTGTTTACACACACCGGGCAGTCTGTTCCCCCTATCGGAGGGGGATTAACCCCCTCACCCACCCTCTTCCCGTTTACACACACCGGGCAGTCTGTTCCCCCTATCGGAGGGGGATTAACCCCCTCACCCACCCTCTTCCCGTTTACACACACCGGGCAGTCTGTTCCCCCTATCGGAGGGGGATTAACCCCCTCACCCACCCCCTCCCCATTCACACACACACACACATTCAAAGACATCGCACACAGATTTCCACATTAAGTCTGGTGATAGAGATCTCTGTTTAATGGCAGTTTGTGACTATCTCTGTGGGTGCAGCCTCCCACAGTTGAGCAGCCCAGCTCCTGCCTTCAAACCTCCAGGTTGTGGAATGCGTTTTGCATCTCATCATGGAGCTGGGCAAAATCAGCTTTAATCTTCACCTCACCGTCCCGGACAGGGTCCTGTGTTCGAGTCCAGGAGTGAGACATTGAGGGAGGTGGGGAGAGAGAGAGAGAGAGAGACAGAGAGAGAGAGAGAGCAAAAGAGAGAGGGGGAGGGAGAGATAGAGAAAGAGAAAGAGAGAGAAAGAGAGAGAAGAGAGAGAGAAAGAGAGAGGGGGAGGGTGTGAGAGAGAGAGAGGGGGGGAGGGAGCGAGAGGGAGATAGAGTGAGAGTGAGAATGGTGGGGGTGGAGAGAGCGAGACATAGAGAGAGACAGAGTGAGACAGAGAGAGAGAGAGAAAGGCAGGAGGGAGAGAGAGAATCTGGGGTGATTTGATTGAATTTATTGTTGTCACATGTGCCAAGTTACAGTGAAAAGTGCTGTTTTGTGTGCTGTCCACATGAATACACCAGGGTAACAGGATGCAGCATATAGTGTGACAGCCACGGTGAACATGCAGGGAAAGGGGGTGCCACAGTGGGTAAGACCACTGCCACCCACCACCAGGGATCCGGGTTCGATCACACCCTCGGGACACTGTCTGTGCGGAGTTTGCACATTCTGCTGGTGCTCTGGTTTCCTCCCAGACTCCAAAGATGTGTAGGTTAGGGTGGATTGGCCTTGCTAAATTACCCATAGTGCTCAGGGATGTGTAGGTTAGGGTGGATTGGCCTTGCTAAATTACCCATAGTGTTCAGGGATGTGTAGGTTAGGGTGGATTGGCCATGCTAAATTACCCATAGTGCTCAGGGATGTGCAGGTTAGGGTGGATTGGCCATGCTAAATTACCCATAGTGCTCAGGGATGTGTAGGTTAGGGTGGATTGGCCATGCTAAATTACCCATAGTGCTCAGGGATGTGTAGGTTAGTGTGGATTGGCCATGCTAAATTACCCATAGTGCTCAGGGATGTGTAGGTTAGGGTGGATTGGCCACGCTAAATTACCCCATAGTGTTCAGGGATGTGTAGGTTAGGGTGGATTGGCCATGCTAAATTACCCATAGTGCTCAGGGATGTGTAGGTTAGGGTGGATTGGCCATGCTAAATTACCCCATAGTGTTCAGGGATGTGTAGGTTAGGGTGGATTGGCCATGCTAAATTACCCATAGTGCTCAGGGATGTGTGGGTTAGGGTGGATTGGCCATGCTAAATTACCCATAGTGCTCAGGGATGTGTAGGTTAGGGTGGATTGGCCATGCTAAATTACCCCAAAGTGTTCAGGGATGTGTAGGTTAGGGTGGATTGGCCATGCTAAATTACCCATAGTGTTCAGGGATGTGTAGGTTAGGGTGGATTGGCCATGCTAAATTACCCCAAAGTGTTCAGGGATGTGTAGGTTAGGGTGGATTGGCCATGCTAAATTACCCATAGTGTTCAGGGATGTGTAGGTTAGGGTGGATTGGCCATGCTAAATTACCCATAGTGCTCAGGGATGTGTAGGTTAGGGTGGATTGGCCATGCTAAATTACCCCAAAGTGCTCAGGGATGTGTGGGTTAGGGTGGATTGGCCATGCTAAATTACCCATAGTGCTCAGGGATGTGTAGGTTAGGGTGGATTGGCCATGCTAAATTACCCCATAGTGTTCAGGGATGTGCAGGTTAGGGTGGATTGGCCATGCTAAATTACCCCAAAGTGTTCAGGGATGTGTAGGTTAGGGTGGATTGGCCATGCTAAATTACCCATAGTGCTCAGGGATGTGTAGGTTAGGGTGGATTGGACATGCTAAATTACCCATAGTGTTCAGGGATATGTAGGTTAGGGTGGATTGGCCATGCTAAATTACCCATAGTGCTCAGGGATGTGTAGGTTAGGGTGGATTGGCCATGCTAAATTACCCCATAGTTTTCAGGGATGTGTGGGTTAGGGTGGATTGGCCATGCTAAATTACCCCATAGTGCTCAGGGATGTGTAGGTTAGGGTGGATTGTCCATGCTAAATTACCCCATAGTGCTCAGGGATGTGTAGGTTAGGGTGGATTGTCCATGCTAAATTACCCCATAGTGCTCAGGGATGTGCAGGTTAGGGTGGGATTGGCCATGCTAAATTACCCATAGTGTTCAGGGATGTGTAGGTTAGGGTGGATTGGCCATGCTAAATTACCCCATAGTGTTCAGGGATGTGCAGGTTAGGGTGGATTGGCCATGCTAAATTACCCATAGTGCTCAGGGATGTGTGGGTTAGGGTGGATTGGCCATGCTAAATTACCCCATAGTGTTCAGGGATGTGCAGGTTAGGGTGGATTGGCCATGCTAAATTACCCATAGTGCTCAGGGATGTGTGGGTTAGGGTGGATTGGCCATGCTAAATTACCCCATAGTGTTCAGGGATGTGTAGGTTAGGGTGGATTGGCCATGCTAAATTACCCCATAGTGTTCAGGGATGTGTAGGTTAGGGTGGATTGGCCATGCTAAATTACCCCATAGTGTTCTGGGATGTGTAGGTTAGGGTGGATTGGCCATGCTAAATTACCCATAGTGCTCAGGGATGTGTGGGTTCGGGTGGATTGGCCATGCTAAATTACCCATAGTGCTCAGGGATGTGCAGGTTAGGGTGGATTGGCCATGCTAAATTACCCATAGTGTTCAGGGATGTGTAGGTTAGGGTGGATTGGCCATGCTAAATTACCCCATAGTGTTCAGGGATGTGCAGGTTAGGGTGGATTGGCCATGCTAAATTACCCCATAGTGTTCAGGGATGTGCAGGTTAGGGTGGATTGGCCATGCTAAATTACCCCATAGTGTTCTGGGATGTGTAGGTTAGGGTGGATTGGCCATGCTAAATTACCCATAGTGCTCAGGGATGTGTGGGTTAGGGTGGATTGGCCATGCTAAATTACCCATATTGCTCAGGGATGTGTAGGTTAGGGTGGATTGGCCATGCTAAATTACCCCATAGTGCTCAGGGATGTGTAGGTTAGGGTGGATTGGCCATGCTAAATTACCCCATAGTGTTCAGGGATGTGTAGGTTAGGGTGGATTGGCCATGCTAAATTACCCATAGTGCTCAGGGATGTGTAGGTTAGGGTGGATTGGCCATGCTCAATTACCCATAGTGCTCAGGGATGTGTAGGTTAGGGTGGATTGGCCATGCTAAATTACCCATAGTGCTCAGGGATGTGTAGGTTAGGGTGGATTGGCCATGCTAAATTACCCATAGTGCTCAGGGATGTGTAGGTTAGGGTGGATTGGCCATGCTCAATTACCCATAGTGTTCAGGGATAGAACATAGAACATAGAAGGATACAGCGCAGTACAGGCCCTTCGGCCCTCGATGTTGCGCCGACCGAGTCCTACCTAACCTATACTAGCCCAATAACTTCCAAATGCCTATCCAATGCCCGCTTAAATGAACATAAAGAAGGAGAGTTCACCACTGATACGGGCAGGGCATTCCATGAACTCACAACCCGCTGTGTGAAGAATCTACCCCTAACATCTGTCCTATACCTACCACCCCTTAATTTAAAGCTATGTCCCCTAGTAACACCTGACTCCATTAGCGGTAAAAGGTTCTTAGTATCTACCCTATCTAAACCCCTAATCATCTTATACACCTCTATCAGATCTCCCCTAAACCTTCTCTTCTCCAATGAGAACAGCCCCAAGTGCCTCAGCCTTTCCTCATAAGATTTTCCTACCATTCCAGGCAACATCCTGGTAAACCTCCTCTGCACTCGTTCTAAAGCTTCCACATCCTTCCTATAGTATGGCGACCAAAACTGCACACAATACTCCAGATGAGGCCTCACCAGAGTCTTATACAACTGCAACATGACCTCAGGACTCCGGAACTCAATTCCTCTGCCAATAAAGCCCAGTACACCATATGCCTTCCTCACAGCACTATTTACCTGGGTGGCAACTTTCAGAGATCTGTGTACATAGACACCAAGATCCCTCTGCTCATCCACACTACCAAGTAGCCTACCATTAGCCCAGTAATCCATCATCTTGTTATTCCTACCAAAGTGAACGACTTCGCACTTAGCTACATTGAATTCCATTTGCCACATTTCCGCCCAGCTCTGCAACTTATCTATATCCCGCTGTAACCTACCACTTCCTTCCTCACTATCCACCACTCCACCGACTTTCGTGTCATCCGCAAACTTGCTTACCCAGCTTTCAAGTCCTTCCTCTAGATCATTTATAAAGATAACAAAAAGCAATGGTCCCAAAACAGATCCTTGTGGTACACCGCTAGTAACTGTGCTCCAAGATGAACATAATCCATCAACTACTACCCTCTGTCTCCTTCCAGCCAGCCAATTCCTAATCCAAACCTCTAATGTATCCTCAATGCCATACCTCCGAAGTTTTAGCATTAGCCTACCATGGGGAACCTTATCGAACGCCTTACTAAAATCCATATACACAACATCTACTGCTTTACCCTCATCCACTTCCTTAGTCACCTTCTCAAAGAACTCAATAAGGTTTGTGAGGCACGACCTGCCCTTCACAAAACCATGCTGGCTATCCCTGATCACGTTATTCCTACCCAGATGTTCATAAATCTTATCCCTTACCATTCTCTCTAAGACTTTGCCCACCACTGAAGTCAGACTCACTGGCCTATAGTTACTAGGGCTATCCCTACTCCCTTTCTTGAACAATGGGACCACATTCGCTATCCTCCAGTCCTCTGGTACTATTCCCGTTGACAATGACGACATAAAAATCCAGGCCAATGGCTCTGCTATCTCCTCCCTAGCTTCCCATAGGATCCTGGGGTAAATGCCATCAGGCCCAGGAGACTTATCTATATTCATCCTTTCCAATATTCCCAAAACCTCTTCCCTGCATATTTCCAGGGCATCCATTCTAATTATTTGTGATTCCATATTCACATCAGCAGTGTCCTGTTCCTGAGTGAATACTGATGAAAAGTACTGATTTAATGTCTCTCCAATCTCCTCCGCCTCCACACACAACTTCCCACTACTATCCTTGACTGGACTGATACCTACCCTAGTCATCCTTTTATTCTTGACATACCTATAGAAAGCCTTTGGGTTTTCCCTAATCCTACCAGCTAAAGACTTTTCATGTCCCCTTCTCGCTTTTCTTAGCTCCCTCTTTAGCTCCTTCCTGGCTACCTTATAACTCTCAATCGCCCCTACTGAACCTTCACGCCTCATCTTTACATATGCCGCCTTCTTCCCTTTCACAAGGGACTCCAATTCCTTACTAAACCACGGCTGCCTCACAAGGCCCTTTACACCATGCCTGACTGGTACATACCTATCGAGGACACACAGTAGCTGCTCCTTGAACAATCCCCACATCTCATTAGTGTTCTTCTCTTGAAGCCTGTTTTTCCAATCCACACAACCTAAGTCATGCCTCACTGCATCATAATTTCCCTGCCCCCAGCTATAGCTCTTGCCCTGCGGCGCACGATTATCCCTCTCCATCACTAAAGTAGGTTAGGTGTGGATTGGCCATGCTAAATTACCCATAGTGCTCAGGGATGTGTAGGTTAGGGTGGGTTGGCCATGCTAAATTACCCCATAGTGTTCAGGGATGTGCAGGTTAGGGTGGATTGGCCATGCTAAATTACCCCATAGTGCTCAGGGATGTGTAGGTTAGGGTGGGTTGGCCATGCTAAATTACCCATAGTGCTCAGGGATGTGTAGGTTAGGGTGGGTTGGCCATGCTAAATTACCCCATAGTGTTCAGGGATGTGCAGGTTAGGTGTGGATTGGCCGTGCTAAATTACCCATAGTGCTCAAGGATGTGCAGGTTAGGGTGGATTGGCCGTGCTAAATTACCCATAGTGCTCAAGGATGTGCAGGTTAGGGTGGATTGGCCATGCTAAATTACCCCATAGTGTTCAGGGATGTGCAGGTTAGGTGTGGATTGGCCATGCTAAATTACCCCATAGTGCTCAGGGATGTGTAGGTTAGGGTGGATTGGCCATGCTAAATTACCCCATAGTGTTCAGGGATGTGCAGGTTAGTGTGAATTGGCCATGCTAAATTACCCATAGTGCTCAGGGATGTGCAGGTTAGGGTGGATTGGCCATGCTAAATTACCCCATAGTGCTCAGGGATGTGCAGGTTAGGGTGGATTGGCCATGCTAAATTACCCCATAGTGCTCAGGGATGTGTAGGTTAGGGTGGGTTGGCCATGGGAAAAGCAGGGTTACAGTGTTAGGGATGGGTGTGGGTGGGTTACTCTTCGGAGGCTCGAAATGGATTTGTTAGGCCGAAGGGCCTGTTTCCACACTGTCGGGAATCTGAGGAAGTGAAGGAGAGGATTGGTCCGGTCTTAAGTCTTGCAACAATGGTGAAGGAGCTGTTACTGAATCTGACAGCACAAGGTCTCAAAGTGTTGTATGTTCTGCCCATTGGAAGACAGAATAAACGGGTGTTGGGTCAGAGAAGTGAGTTAAGTTCCCAGCAGGCATTGGAAGACAGGCGTTCAATTCTTGGTGGGGGTGGTGGGAGCACTGAGTGAAATTCCCAGCAGATGCGGGGGTGTAAGGTGGGGAGCAGTGAATTATATTCCCAGCAGACAGTGGGGATGTGAGTGGGGAGCAGTGAGTTATATTCCCAGCAGACAGGGGGTTGTGAGGTGGGGAGCAGTGTGTCATATTCCCAGCAGACAGGGGTGTGTGAAGTGGGGAACAGTGTGTTATATTTCCAGCAGACAGCGGGGTGTGAGGTGGGGAACATTGAATTATATTCCTAGCAGACAGCGGGGTGTGAGGTGGGGAGCAGTGTGTTATATTCCCAGCAGACAGGGTGTGTGAGGTGGGGAGCAGTGTGTTATATTCCCAGCAGACAGCGTGGTGTGAGGTGGGGAGCAGTGTGTTATATTCCCAGCAGACAGGGGAGTTTGAGGTGGGGAGCAGTATGTCATATTCCCAGCAGACAGCGGGATGTGAGGTGGGGAACATTGTGTTATATTCCCAGCAGACAGGGGTGTGACGTGGGGAGCAGTGTGTTATATTCCCAGCAGACGGGTGGGTTTGAGGTGGGGAGCAGTATGTCATATTCCCAGCAGACAGCGGGGTGTGAGGTAGGGAACATTGAATTATATTCCTAGCAGACAGGGGAATGTGAGGTGGGGAGCAGTGAATTATATTCCCACCAGACAGGGGTGTGAGGTGGGGAGCAGTGTGTTATATTCCCAGCAGACAGCGGGGTGTGAGGTGGGGAGCAGTGAATTATATTCCCACCAGACAGGGGTGTGAGGTGGGGAGTAGTGTGTTATATTCCCAGCAGACAGGGTGTGTGAGGTGGGGAGCAGTGTGTTATATTCCCAGCAGACAGGGGGTTGTGAGGTGGGGACCAGTGAGTTATATTCCCAGCAGACAGCGTGGTGTGAGGTGGGAAGCAGTGTGTTATATTCCCAGCAGACAGGGGGGTTTGAGGTGGGGAGCAGTATGTCATGTTCCCAGCAGACAGCGGGATGTGAGGTGGGGAACATTGTGTTATATTCCCAGCAGAAAGTGGGGTGTGAGGTGGGGAGCAGTGTGTTATATTCCCAGCAGACAGGGGGGTTTGAGGTGGAGAGCAGTATGTCATATTCCCAGCAGACAGGGGGATGTGAGGTGTGGAACAGTGTGTTATATTCCCAGCAGACAGGGGTGTGTGAGGTAGGGAGCAGTGTGTTATACTCCCAGCTGACAGGGGGATGAGAGGTGGGGACCAGTGAGTTATATTCCCAGCAGACAGCGTGGTTTGAGGTGGGGAGCAGTGAATTATATTCCCAGCAGACAGGGGTGTGAGGTGGGGAGCAGTGTGTTATATTCCCAGCAGACAGGGGGTTGTGAGGTGGGGACCAGTGAGTTATATTCCCAGCAGACAGCGTGGTGTGAGGTGGGGAGCAGTGTGTTATATTCCCAGCAGAAAGTGGGGTGTGAGGTGGGGAGCAGTGTGTTATATTCCCAGCAGACAGCGGGATGTGAGGTGGGGAGCAGTGTGTCATATTCCCAGCCGACAGGGTGTGTGAGGTGGGGAACATTGTGTTATATTCCCAGCAGAAAGTGGGGTTTGAGGTGGGGAGCAGTCTGTCATATTCCCAGCAGACAGGGGTGTGTGAGGTGTGGAGAAGTGAGTTATATTCCCAGCAGACAGGGGGATGTGAGGTGGGGAACAGTGTGTTATATTCTCAGCAGACAGGGGGATGTGAGGTTGGGAACATTGTGTGATATTCCCAGCAGAAAGAGGGGTGTGAGGTGGGGAGCAGTGTGTTATATTCCCAGCAGACAGCGGGGTGTGAGGTGGGGAACATTGTGTTATATTCCCAGCAGACAGGGGTATATGAGGTGGGGACCAATGAGTTATATTCCCAGCAGACTGGGGTTGTGTGAGGTGGGGAGCAGTGAGTTATATTCCCAGCAGACAGGGGTGTGTGAGGTGGGGAGAATGTGTTATATTCCCAGCAGACAGGGGTGTGTGAGGTGGGGAGCAGTGAGTCAGATTCCCAGCAGACAGCGGAGATATAAGGTGGGGAGCAGTGTGTTATATTCCCAGCAGACAGGGGGGTGTGAGGTGGGGAGCAGTGTGTTATATTCCCAGCAGACAGCGGGATGTGAGGTGGGGAGCAGTGTGTTATAATCCCAGCAGACAGGGGTGTGTGAGGTGGGGAGCAGTGAGTCAGATTCCCAGCAGACAGCGGGGATGTGAGGTGGGGAGCAGTGTGTTATATTCCCACCAGACAGGGGGGATGTGAGGTGGGGAGCAGTGTGTTATATTCCCAGCAGACAGGGGTGTGTGAGGTGAGGAGCAGTGAGTCAGATTCCCAGCAGACAGCGGGGTGTGAGGTGGGGAACAGAGTGTTATCTTCCCAGGAGACAGGGGGTTGTGAGGTGGAGAGCAGTGTGTTATGTTCCCAGCAGACAGCGGTGTGAGGTGGGGAGCAGTGTGTTATATTCCCAGCAGACAGCGGGATGTGAGGTGGGGAGCAGTGTGTTATAATCCCAGCAGACAGGGGTGTGTGAGGTGGGGAGCAGTGAGTCAGATTCCCAGCAGACAGCGGGGATGTTAGGTGGGGAGCAGTGTGTTATATTCCCAGCAAACAGCGGGGTGTGTGAGGTGGGGAGCAGTGAGTCAGATTCCCAGCAGACAGCGGGGATGTGAGGTGGGGAGCAGTGTGTTATATTCCCAGCAGACAGGGGTGTGTGAGGTGGGGAGCAGTGAGTCAGATTCCCAGCAGACAGCGGGATGTAAGGTGGGGAGCAGTGTGTTATATTCCCAGCAGACAGGGGGGTGTGAGGTGGAGAGCAGTGTGTTATATTCCCAGCAGACAGCGTGGTGTGAGGTGGGGAGCAGTGTGTTATATTCCCAGCAGACAGGGGAGTTTGAGGTGGGGAGCAGTATGTCATATTCCCAGCAGACAGCGGGATGTGAAGTGGGGAACATTGTGTTATATTCCCAGCAGACAGGGGTGTGACGTGGGGAGCAGTGTGTTATATTCCCAGCAGACAGGGGAGTTTGAGGTGGGGAGCAGTATGTCATATTCCCAGCAGACAGCGGGATGTGAGGTGGGGAGCAGTGAATTATATTCCCACCAGACAGGGGTGTGAGGTGGGGAGCAGTGTGTTATATTCCCAGCAGACAGCGGGGTGTGAGGTGGGGAGCAGTGAATTATATTCCCACCAGACAGGGGTGTGAGGTGGGGAGTAGTGTGTTATATTCCCAGCAGACAGGGTGTGTGAGGTGGGGAGCAGTGTGTTATATTCCCAGCAGACAGGGGGTTGTGAGGTGGGGACCAGTGAGTTATATTCCCAGCAGACAGCGTGGTGTGAGGTGGCAAGCAGTGTGTTATATTCCCAGCAGACAGGGGGGTTTGAGGTGGGGAGCAGTATGTCATGTTCCCAGCAGACAGCGGGATGTGAGGTGGGGAACATTGTGTTATATTCCCAGCAGAAAGTGGGGTGTGAGGTGGGGAGCAGTGTGTTATATTCCCAGCAGACAGGGGGGTATGAGGTGGAGAGCAGTATGTCATATTCCCAGCAGACAGGGGGATGTGAGGTGTGGAACAGTGTGTTATATTCCCAGCAGACAGGGGTGTGTGAGGTCGGGAGCAGTGTGTTATACTCCCAGCTGACAGGGGGATGAGAGGTGGGGACCAGTGAGTTATATTCCCAGCAGACAGCGTGGTTTGAGGTGGGGAGCAGTGAATTATATTCCCAGCAGACAGGGGTGTGAGGTGGGGAGCAGTATGTTATATTCCCAGCAGACATGGGTTTCCTAGGTGGGGAGCAGTGTGTTATATTCCCAGCAGACAGGGGTGTGAGGTGGGGAGCAGTGTGTTATATTCCCAGCAGACAGGGGGTTGTGAGGTGGGGACCAGTGAGTTATATTCCCAGCAGACAGTGTGGTGTGAGGTGGGGAGCAGTGTGTTATATTCCCAGCAGAAAGTGGGGTGTGAGGTGGGGAGCAGTGTGTTATATTCCCAGCAGACAGCGGGATGTGAGGTGGGGAGCAGTGTGTCATATTCCCAGCAGACAGGGTGTGTGAGGTGGGGAACATTGTGTTATATTCCCAGCAGAAAGTGGGGTTTGAGGTGGGGAGCAGTCTGTCATATTCCCAGCAGACAGGGGTGTGTGAGGTGCGGAGAAGTGAGTTATATTCCCAGCAGGCAGGGGGATGTGAGGTGGGGAACAGTGTGTTATATTCTCAGCAGACAGGGGGATGTGAGGTTGGGAACATTGTGTGATATTCCCAGCAGAAAGAGGGGTGTGAGGTGGGGAGCAGTGTGTTATATTCCCAGCAGACAGCGGGGTGTGAGGTGGGGAACATTGTGTTATATTCCCAGCAGACAGGGGTATATGAGGTGGGGACCAATGAGTTATATTCCCAGCAGACTGGGGTTGTGTGAGGTGGGGAGAATGTGTTATATTCCCAGCAGACAGGGGTGTGTGAGGTGGGGAGCAGTGAGTCAGATTCCCAGCAGACAGCGGGGATGTAAGGTGGGGAGCAGTGTGTTATATTCCCAGCAGACAGGGGGGTGTGAGGTGGGGAGCAGTGTGTTATATTCCCAGCAGACAGCGGGATGTGAGGTGGGGAGCAGTGTGTTATAATCCCAGCAGACAGGGGTGTGTGAGGTGGGGAGCAGTGAGTCAGATTCCCAGCAGACAGCGGGGATGTGAGGTGGGGAGCAGTGTGTTATATTCCCACCAGACAGGGGGATGTGAGGTGGGGAGCAGTGTGTTATATTCCCAGCAGACAGGGGTGTGTGAGGTGGGGAACAGTGAGTCAGATTCCCAGCAGACAGCGGGGTGTGAGGTGGGGAACAGAGTGTTATCTTCCCAGGAGACAGGGGGTTGTGAGGTGGAGAGTAGTGTGTTATGTTCCCAGCAGACAGCGGTGTGAGGTGGGGAGCAGTGTGTTATATTCCCAGCAAACAGCGGGATGTGAGGTGGGGAGCAGTGTGTTATAATCCCAGCAGACAGGGGTGTGTGAGGTGGGGAGCAGTGAGTCAGATTCCCAGCAGACAGCGGGGATGTTAGGTGGGGAGCAGTGTGTTATATTCCCAGCAAACAGCGGGGTGTGTGAGGTGGGGAGCAGTGAGTCAGATTCCCAGCAGACAGCGGGAATGTGAGGTGGGGAGCAGTGTGTTATATTCCCAGCAGACAGGGGTGTGTGAGGTGGGGAGCAGTGAGTCAGATTCCCAGCAGACAGCGGGGTGTGAGGTGGGGAACAGAGTGTTATCTTCCCAGGAGACAGGGGGTTGTGAGGTGGAGAGCAGTGTGTTATGTTCCCAGCAGACAGCGGTGTGAGGTGGGGAGCAGTGTGTTATATTCCCAGCAGACAGGAAATGTGAGGTGGGGAGCAATTCGTTAAATTCCCAGCTGACAGCGGGGTGTGAGGTGGGGAACATTTTGTTATATTCCCAGCAGAAAGTGGGGTTTGAGGTGGGGAGCAGTCTGTCATATTCCCAGCAGACAGGGGTGTGTGAGGTGTGGAGAAGTGAGTTATATTCCCAGCAGACAGGGGGATGTGAGGTGGGGAACAGTGTGTTATATTCCCAGCAGACAGGGGGATGTGAGGTGGTGGGCAGTGTGTTATATTCCCAGCAGACACGGGTGTGTGAGGTGGGGACCAATGAGTTATATTCCCAGCAGACAGGGGGATGAGAGGTGCGGAACAGTGTTATATTCCCAGCAGACATGGGGATGTGAGGTGCGGAACAGTGTGTTATATTTCCAGCAGACAGGGGTGTTTGAGGAGGGGAGCAGTGTTTTATATTCCCAGCAGACAGGGGGATTGAGAGGTGGGGACCAGTGAGTTATATTCCCAGCAGACAGGGGTGTGTGAGGTGGGGAGCAGTGAGTTAGATTCCCAGCAGACCGCAGGGATGTGAGGTGGGGAGCAGTGTGTTATATTCCCAGCAGACAGGGGGGTGTGAGATGGGGAGCAGTGTGTTATATTCCCAGCAGACAGGGGGATCTGAGGTGGGCAGCAGTGTGTTATATTCCCAGCAGACAGGGGGGTGTGAGGTGGGGAGCAGTGTGTTATATTCCCAGCAGACAGCGGGGTGTGAGGTCAGGAGCAGTGTGTTATATTCCCAGCAGACAGAGGTGTGAGGTGGGGAGCAGTGTGTTATATTCCCAGCAGGCAGGGAATATGAGGTGGGAAGCAGTTTGTTGAATTCCCAGCAGACAGGGGGGTGTGAGGTGGGGGGCAGTGTGTTATATTCCCAGCAGACAGGGGTGTGTGAGGTGGGGAGCAGTGTGTTATATTCCCAGCAGACAGGGGTGTGAATTGGGGAACCGTGTGTTATATTCCCAGCAGACAGGGGTGTGAGGTGGGGAGCAGTGTGTTATGTTCCCAGCAGACAGGGGTGTGAGGTGGGGAGCAGTGTGTTATATTCCCAGCAGACAGGGGGGTTTGAGGTGGAGAGCAGTATGTCATATTCCCAGCAGACAGGGGGATGTGAGGTGTGGAACAGTGTGTTATATTCCCAGCAGACAGGGGTGTGTGAGGTAGGGAGCAGTGTGTTATACTCCCAGCTGACAGGGGGATGAGAGGTGGGGACCAGTGAGTTATATTCCCAGCAGACAGCGTGGTTTGAGGTGGGGAGCAGTGAATTATATTCCCAGCAGACAGGGGTGTGAGGTGGGGAGCAGTGTGTTATATTCCCAGCAGACAGGGTGTTGTGAGGTGGGGACCAGTGAGTTATATTCCCAGCAGACAGCGTGGTGTGAGGTGGGGAGCAGTGTGTTATATTCCCAGCAGAAAGTGGGGTGTGAAGTGGGGAGCAGTGTGTTATATTCCCAGCAGACAGCGGGATGTGAGGTGGGGAGCAGTGTGTCATATTCCCAGCAGACAGCGTGGTGTGAGGTGGGGAGCAGTGTGTTATATTCCCAGCAGAAAGTGGGGTGTGAGGTGGGGAGCAGTGTGTTATATTCCCAGCAGACAGCGGGATGTGAGGTGGGGAGCAGTGTGTCATATTCCCAGCAGACAGGGTGTGTGAGATGGGGAACATTGTGTTATATTCCCAGCAGAAAGTGGGGTTTGAGGTGGGGAGCAGTCTGTCATATTCCCAGCAGACAGGGGTGTGTGAGGTGCGGAGAAGTGAGTTATATTCCCAGCAGACAGGGGGTTGTGAGGTGGGGACCAGTGAGTTATATTCCCAGCAGACAGCGTGGTGTGAGGTGGGGAGCAGTGTGTTATATTCCCAGCAGAAAGTGGGGTGTGAGGTGGGGAGCAGTGTGTTATATTCCCAGCAGACAGCGGGATGTGAGGTGGGGAGCAGTGTGTCATATTCCCAGCAGACAGGGTGTGTGAGGTGGGGAACATTTTGTTATATTCCCAGCAGAAAGTGGGGTTTGAGGTGGGGAGCAGTCTGTCATATTCCCAGCAGACAGGGGTGTGTGAGGTGTGGAGAAGTGAGTTATATTCCCAGCAGACAGGAGGATGTGAGGTGGGGAACAGTGTGTTATATTCTCAGCAGACAGGGGGATGTGAGGTTGGGAACATTGTGTGATATTCCCAGCAGAAAGAGGGGTGTGAGGTGGGGAGCAGTGTGTTATATTCCCAGCAGACAGCGGGGTGTGAGGTGGGGAACATTGTGTTATATTCCCAGCAGACAAGGGTATATGAGGTGGGGACCAATGAGTTATATTCCCAGCAGACTGGGGTTGTGTGAGGTGGGGAGCAGTGAGTTATATTCCCAGCAGACAGGGGTGTGTGAGGTGGGGAGAATGTGTTATATTCCCAGCAGACAGGGGTGTGTGAGGTGGGGAGCAGTGTGTTATATTCCCAGCAGAAAGTGGGGTGTGAGGTGGGGAGCAGTGTGTTATATTCCCAGCAGACAGCGGGATGTGAGGTGGGGAGCAGTGTGTCATATTCCCAGCAGACAGGGTGTGTGAGGTGGGGAACATTGTGTTATATTCCCAGCAGAAAGTGGGGTTTGAGGTGGGGAGCAGTCTGTCATATTCCCAGCAGACAGGGGTGTGTGAGGTGTAGAGAAGTGAGTTATATTCCCAGCAGACAGGGGGATGTGAGGTGGGGAACAGTGTGTGATATTCCCAGCAGACAGGGGGATGTGAGGTGTGGAGAAGTGAGTTATATTCTCAGCAGACAGGGGGATGTGAGGTTGGGAACATTGTGTGATATTCCCATCAGAAAGAGGGGTGTGAGGTGGGGAGCAGTGTGTTATATTCCCAGCAGACAGCGGGGTGTGAGGTGGGGAACATTGTGTTATATTCCCAGCAGACAGGGGTATATGAGGTGGGGAGCAGTGAATTATATTCCCAGCAGACAGCGGGATGTGAGGTGGGGAGCAGTGTGTTATAATCCCAGCAGACAGGGGTGTGTGAGGTGGGGAGCAGTGAGTCAGATTCCCAGCAGACAGCGGGGATGTGAGGTGGGGAGCAGTGTGTTATATTCCCACCAGACAGGGGGATGTGAGGTGGGGAGCAGTGTGTTATATTCCCAGCAGACAGGGGTGTGTGAGGTGAGGAGCAGTGAGTCAGATTCCCAGCAGACAGCGGGGTGTGAGGTGGGGAACAGAATGTTATCTTCCCAGGAGACAGGGGGTTGTGAGGTGGAGAGCAGTGTGTTATGTTCCCAGCAGACAGCGGTGTGAGGTGGGGAGCAGTGTGTTATATTCCCAGCAGACAGCGGGATGTGAGGTGGGGAGCAGTGTGTTATAATCCCAGCAGACAGGGGTGTGTGAGGTGGGGAGCAGTGAGTCAGATTCCCAGCAGACAGCGGGGATGTTAGGTGGGGAGCAGTGTGTTATATTCCCAGCAAACAGCGGTGTGTGTGAGGTGGGGAGCAGTGAGTCAGATTCCCAGCTGACAGCGGGGATGTGAGGTGGGGAGCAGTGTGTTATATTCCCAGCAGACAGGGGTGTGTGAGGTGGGGAGCAGTGAGTCAGATTCCCAGCAGACAGCGGGGATGTAAGGTGGGGAGCAGTGTGTTATATTCCCAGCAGACAGGGGGGTGTGAGGTGGAGAGCAGTGTGTTATATTCCCAGCAGACAGCGTGGTGTGAGGTGGGGAGCAGTGTGTTATATTCCCAGCAGACAGGGGAGTTTGAGGTGGGGAGCAGTATGTCATATTCCCAGCAGACAGCGGGATGTGAAGTGGGGAACATTGTGTTATATTCCCAGCAGACAGGGGTGTGACGTGGGGAGCAGTGTGTTATATTCCCAGCAGACGGGTGGGTTTGAGGTGGGGAGCAGTATGTCATATTCCCAGCAGACAGCGGGGTGTGAGGTAGGGAACATTGAATTATATTCCTAGCAGACAGGGGAATGTGAGGTGGGGAGCAGTGAATTATATTCCCACCAGACAGGGGTGTGAGGTGGGGAGCAGTGTGTTATATTCCCAGCAGACAGGGGTGTGAGGTGGGGAGCAGTGAATTATATTCCCACCAGACAGGGGTGTGAGGTGGGGAGTAGTGTGTTATATTCCCAGCAGACAGGGTGTGTGAGGTGGGGAGCAGTGTGTTATATTCCCAGCAGACAGGGGGGTGTGAGGTGGGGACCAGTGAGTTATATTCCCAGCAGACAGTGTGGTGTGAGGTGGCAAGCAGTGTGTTATATTCCCAGCAGACAGGGGGGTTTGAGGTGGGGAGCAGTATGTCATGTTCCCAGCAGACAGCGGGATGTGAGGTGGGGAACATTATGTTATATTCCCAGCAGAAAGTGGGGTGTGAGGTGGGGAGCAGTGTGTTATATTCCCAGCAGACAGGGGGGTTTGAGGTGGAGAGCAGTATGTCATATTCCCAGCAGACAGGGGATGTGAGGTGTGGAACAGTGTGTTATATTCCCAGCAGACAGGGGTGTGTGAGGTAGGGAGCAGTGTGTTATACTCCCAGCTGACAGGGGGATGAGAGGTGGGGACCAGTGAGTTATATTCCCAGCAGACAGCGTGGTTTCCTAGGTGGGGAGCAGTGTGTTATATTCCCAGCAGACAGGGGTGTGAGGTGGGGAGCAGTGTGTTATATTCCCAGCAGACAGGGGGTTGTGAGGTGGGGACCAGTGAGTTATATTCCCAGCAGACAGCGTGGTGTGAGGTGGGGAGCAGTGTGTTATATTCCCAGCAGAAAGTGGGGTGTGAGGTGGGGAGCAGTGTGTTATATTCCCAGCAGACAGCGGGATGTGAGGTGGGGAGCAGTGTGTCATATTCCCAGCAGACAGGGTGTGTGAGGTGGGGAACATTGTGTTATATTCCCAGCAGAAAGTGGGGTTTGAGGTGGGGAGCAGTCTGTCATATTCCCAGCAGACAGGGGTGTGTGAGGTGCGGAGAAGTGAGTTATATTCCCAGCAGACAGGGGGATGTGAGGTGGGGAACAGTGTGTTATATTCTCAGCAGACAGGGGGATGTGAGGTGGGGAACATTGTGTGATATTCCCAGCAGAAAGAGGGGTGTGAGGTGGGGAGCAGTGTGTTATATTCCCAGCAGACAGCGGGGTGTGAGGTGGGGAACATTGTGTTATATTCCCAGCAGACAGGGGTATATGAGGTGGGGACCAATGAGTTATATTCCCAGCAGACTGGGGTTGTGTGAGGTGGGGAGCAGTGAGTTATATTCCCAGCAGACAGGGGTGTGTGAGGTGGGGAGAATGTGTTATATTCCCAGCAGACAGGGGTGTGTGAGGTGGGGAGCAGTGAGTCAGATTCCCAGCAGACAGCGGGGTGTGAGGTGGGGAACAGAGTGTTATCTTCCCAGGAGACAGGGGGTTGTGAGGTGGAGGGCAGTGTGTTATGTTCCCAGCAGACAGCGGTGTGAGGTGGGGAGCGGTGTGTTATATTCCCAGCAGACAGGAAATGTGAGGTAGGGAGCAATTCGTTAAATTCCCAGCTGACAGCGGGGTGTGAGGTGGGGAACATTGTGTTATATTCCCAGCAGAAAGTGGGGTTTGAGGTGGGGAGCAGTCTGTCATATTCCCAGCAGACAGGGGTGTGTGAGGTGTGGAGAAGTGAGTTATATTCCCAGCAGGCAGGGGGATGTGAGGTGGGGAACAGTGTGTTATATTCCCAGCAGACAGGGGGATGTGAGGTGGTGGGCAGTGTGTTATATTCCCAGCAGACAGGGGTGTGTGAGGTGGGGACCAATGAGTTATATTCCCAGCAGACAGGGGGATGAGAGGTGCGGAACAGTGTTATATTCCCAGCAGACATGGGGATGTGAGGTGCGGAACAGTGTGTTATATTTCCAGCAGACAGGGGTGTTTGAGGAGGGGAGCAGTGTTTTATATTCCCAGCAGACAGGGGGATTGAGAGGTGGGGACCAGTGAGTTATATTCCCAGCAGACAGGGGTGTGTGAGGTGGGGAGCAGTGAGTTAGATTCCCAGCAGACCGCAGGGATGTGAGGTGGGGAGCAGTGTGTTATATTCCCAGCAGACAGGGGGGTGTGAGGTGGGGAGCAGTGTGTTATATTCCCAGCAGACAGGGGGATCTGAGGTGGGGAGCAGTGTGTTATATTCCCAGCAGACAGGGGGGTGTGAGGTGGGGAGCAGTGTGTTATATTCCCAGCAGACAGCGGGGTGTGAGGTCAGGAGCAGTGTGTTATATTCCCAGCAGACAAAGGTGTGAGGTGGGTAGCAGTGTGTTATATTCCCAGCAGGCAGGGAATATGAGGTGGGAAGCAGTTTGTTGAATTCCCAGCAGACAGGGGGGTGTGAGGTGGGGGGCAGTGTGTTATATTCCCAGCAGACAGGGGTGTGTGAGGTGGGGAGCAGTGTGTTATATTCCCAGCAGACAGGGGTGTGAATTGGGGAACCGTGTGTTATATTCCCAGCAGACAGGGGTGTGAGGTGGGGAGCAGTGTGTTATGTTCCCAGCAGACAGGGGTGTGAGGTGGGGAGCAGTGTGTTATATTCCCAGCAGACAGCAGGATGTGAGGTGGGGAGCAGTATGTCATATTCCCAGCAGACAGGGGGATGTGAGGTGTGGAACAGTGTGTTATATTCCCAGCAGACAGGGGTGTGTGAGGTAGGGAGCAGTGTGTTATACTCCCAGCTGACAGGGGGATGAGAGGTGGGGACCAGTGAGTTATATTCCCAGCAGACAGCGTGGTTTGAGGTGGGGAGCAGTGAATTATATTCCCAGCAGACAGGGGTGTGAGGTGGGGAGCAGTGTGTTATATTCCCAGCAGACAGGGGGTTGTGAGGTGGGGACCAGTGAGTTATATTCCCAGCAGACAGGGGGATGTGAGGTTGGGAACATTGTGTGATATTCCCAGCAGAAAGAGGGGTGTGAGATGGGGAGCAGTGTGTTATATTCCCAGCAGACAGCGGGGTGTGAGGTGGGGAACATTGTGTTATATTCCCAGCAGACAAGGGTATATGAGGTGGGGACCAATGAGTTATATTCCCAGCAGACTGGGGTTGTGTGAGGTGGGGAGCAGTGTGTTATATTCCCAGCAGACAGTGGGGTGTGAGGTGGGGAGCAGTGTGTTATATTCCCAGCAGACAGCGGGATGTGAGGTGGGGAGCAGTGTGTCATATTCCCAGCAGACAGGGTGTGTGAGGTGGGGAACATTGTGTTATATTCCCAGCAGAAAGGGGGGTTTGAGGTGGGGAGCAGTCTGTCATATTCCCAGCAGACAGGGGTGTGTGAGGTGTGGAGAAGTGAGTTATATTCCCAGCAGACAGGGGGATGTGAGGTGGGGAACAGTGTGTTATATTCTCAGCAGACAGGGGGATGTGAGGTTGGGAACATTGTGTGATATTCCCAGCAGAAAGAGGGGTGTGAGGTGGGGAGCAGTGTGTTATATTCCCAGCAGACAGCGGGGTGTGAGGTGGGGAACATTGTGTTATATTCCCAGCAGACAAGGGTATATGAGGTGGGGACCAATGAGTTATATTCCCAGCAGACTGGGGTTGTGTGAGGTGGGGAGCAGTGAGTTATATTCCCAGCAGACAGGGGTGTGTGAGGTGGGGAGAATGTGTTATATTCCCAGCAGACAGGGGTGTGTGAGGTGGGGAGCAGTGAGTCAGATTCCCAGCAGACAGCGGGGATGTAAGGTGGGGAGCAGTGTGTTATATTCCCAGCAGACAGGGGGATGTGAGGTGGGGAGCAGTGTGTTATATTCCCACCAGACAGGGGGATGTGAGGTGGGGAGCAGTGTGTTATATTCCCAGCAGACAGGGGTGTGTGAGGTGAGGAGCAGTGAGTCAGATTCCCAGCAGACAGCGGGGTGTGAGGTGGGGAACAGAGTGTTATCTTCCCAGGAGACAGGGGGTTGTGAGGTGGAGAGCAGTGTGTTATGTTCCCAGCAGACAGCGGTGTGAGGTGGGGAGCAGTGTGTTATAATCCCAGCAGACAGGGGTGTGTGAGGTGGGGAGCAGTGAGTCAGATTCCCAGCAGACAGCGGGGATGTTAGGTGGGGAGCAGTGTGTTATATTCCCAGCAAACAGCGGGGTGTGTGAGGTGGGGAGCAGTGAGTCAGATTCCCAGCAGACAGCGGGGATGTTAGGTGGGGAGCAGTGTGTTATATTCCCAGCAAACAGCGGGGTGTGTGAGGTGGGGAGCAGTGAGTCAGATTCCCAGCAGACAGCGGGGATGTGAGGTGGGGAGCAGTGTGTTATATTCCCAGCAGACAGGGGTGTGTGAGGTGGGGAGCAGTGAGTCAGATTCCCAGCAGACAGCGGGGATGTAAGGTGGGGAGCAGTGTGTTATATTCCCAGCAGACAGGGGGGTGTGAGGTGGAGAGCAGTGTGTTATATTCCCAGCAGACAGCGTGGTGTGAGGTGGGGAGCAGTGTGTTATATTCCCAGCAGACAGGGGAGTTTGAGGTGGGGAGCAGTATGTCATATTCCCAGCAGACAGCGGGATGTGAAGTGGGGAACATTGTGTTATATTCCCAGCAGACAGGGGTGTGACGTGGGGAGCAGTGTGTTATATTCCCAGCAGACGGGTGGGTTTGAGGTGGGGAGCAGTATGTCATATTCCCAGCAGACAGCGGGGTGTGAGGTAGGGAACATTGAATTATATTCCTAGCAGACAGGGGAATGTGAGGTGGGGAGCAGTGAATTATATTCCCACCAGACAGGGGTGTGAGGTGGGGAGCAGTGTGTTATATTCCCAGCAGACAGCGGGGTGTGAGGTGGGGAGCAGTGAATTATATTCCCACCAGACAGGGGTGTGAGGTGGGGAGTAGTGTGTTATATTCCCAGCAGACAGGGTGTGTGAGGTGGGGAGCAGTGTGTTATATTCCCAGCAGACAGGGGGTTGTGAGGTGGGGACCAGTGAGTTATATTCCCAGCAGACAGCGTGGTGTGAGGTGGCAAGCAGTGTGTTATATTCCCAGCAGACAGGGGGGTTTGAGTTGGGGTGCAGTATGTCATGTTCCCAGCAGACAGCGGGATGTGAGGTGGGGAACATTGTGTTATATTCCCAGCAGAAAGTGGGGTGTGAGGTGGGGAGCAGTGTGTTATATTCCCAGCAGACAGGGGGGTTTGAGGTGGAGAGCAGTATGTCATATTCCCAGCAGACAGGGGGATGTGAGGTGTGGAACAGTGTGTTATATTCCCAGCAGACAGGGGTGTGTGAGGTAGGGAGCAGTGTGTTATACTCCCAGCTGACAGGGGGATGAGAGGTGGGGACCAGTGAGTTATATTCCCAGCAGACAGCGTGGTTTGAGGTGGGGAGCAGTGAATTATATTCCCAGCAGACAGGGGTGTGAGGTGGGGAGCAGTATGTTATATTCCCAGCAGACATGGGTTTCCTAGGTGGGGAGCAGTGTGTTATATTCCCAGCAGACAGGGGTGTGAGGTGGGGAGCAGTGTGTTATATTCCCAGCAGACAGGGGGTTGTGAGGTGGGGACCAGTGAGTTATATTCCCAGCAGACAGCGTGGTGTGAGGTGGGGAGCAGTGTGTTATATTCCCAGCAGAAAGTGGGGTGTGAGGTGAGGAGCAGTGTGTTATATTCCCAGCAGACAGCGGGATGTGAGGTGGGGAGCAGTGTGTCATATTCCCAGCAGACAGGGGTGTGTGAGGTGGGGAACATTGTGTTATATTCCCAGCAGAAAGTGGGGTTTGAGGTGGGGAGCAGTCTGTCATATTCCCAGCAGACAGGGGTGTGTGAGGTGCGGAGAAGTGAGTTATATTCCCAGCAGACAGGGGGATGTGAGGTGGGGAACAGTGTGTTATATTCTCAGCAGACAGGGGGATGTGAGGTTGGGAACATTGTGTGATATTCCCAGCAGAAAGAGGGGTGTGAGGTGGGGAGCAGTGTGTTATATTCCCAGCAGACAGCGGGGTGTGAGGTGGGGAACATTGTGTTATATTCCCAGCAGACAGGGGTATATGAGGTGGGGACCAATGAGTTATATTCCCAGCAGACTGGGGTTGTGTGAGGTGGGGAGCAGTGAGTAATATTCCCAGCAGACAGGGGTGTGTGAGGTGGGGAGAATGTGTTATATTCCCAGCAGACAGGGGTGTGTGAGGTGGGGAGCAGTGAGTCAGATTCCCAGCAGACAGCGGGGATATAAGGTGGGGAGCAGTGTGTTATATTCCCAGCAGACAGGGGGGTGTGAGGTGGGGAGCAGTGTGTTATATTCCCAGCAGACAGCGGGATGTGAGGTGGGGAGCAGTGTGTTATAATCCCAGCAGACAGGGGTGTGTGAGGTGGGGAGCAGTGAGTCAGATTCCCAGCAGACAGCGGGGATGTTAGGTGGGGAGCAGTGTGTTATATTCCCAGCAAACAGCGGGGTGTGTGAGGTGGGGAGCAGTGAGTCAGATTCCCAGCTGACAGCGGGGATGTGAGGTGGGGAGCAGTGTGTTATATTCCCAGCAGACAGGGGTGTGTGAGGTGGGGAGCAGTGAGTCAGATTCCCAGCAGACAGCGGGGATGTAAGGTGGGGAGCAGTGTGTTATATTCCCAGCAGACAGGAGGGTGTGAGGTGGAGAGCAGTGTGTTATATTCCCAGCAGACAGCGTGGTGTGAGGTGGGGAGCAGTGTGTTATATTCCCAGCAGACAGGGGAGTTTGAGGTGGGGAGCAGTATGTCATATTCCCAGCAGACAGCGGGATGTGAAGTGGGGAACATTGTGTTATATTCCCAGCAGACAGGGGTGTGACGTGGGGAGCAGTGTGTTATATTCCCAGCAGACGGGTGGGTTTGAGGTGGGGAGCAGTATGTCATATTCCCAGCAGACAGCGGGGTGTGAGGTAGGGAACATTGAATTATATTCCTAGCAGACAGGGGAATGTGAGGTGGGGAGCAGTGAATTATATTCCCACCAGACAGGGGTGTGAGGTGGGGAGCAGTGTGTTATATTCCCAGCAGACAGGGGTGTGAGGTGGGGAGCAGTGAATTATATTCCCACCAGACAGGGGTGTGAGGTGGGGAGTAGTGTGTTATATTCCCAGCAGACAGGGTGTGTGAGGTGGGGAGCAGTGTGTTATATTCCCAGCAGACAGGGGGTTGTGAGGTGGGGACCAGTGAGTTATATTCCCAGCAGACAGTGTGGTGTGAGGTGGCAAGCAGTGTGTTATATTCCCAGCAGACAGGGGGGTTTGAGGTGGGGAGCAGTATGTCATGTTCCCAGCAGACAGCGGGATGTGAGGTGGGGAACATTATGTTATATTCCCAGCAGAAAGTGGGGTGTGAGGTGGGGAGCAGTGTGTTATATTCCCAGCAGACAGGGGGGTTTGAGGTGGAGAGCAGTATGTCATATTCCCAGCAGACAGGGGGATGTGAGGTGTGGAACAGTGTGTTATATTCCCAGCAGACAGGGGTGTGTGAGGTAGGGAGCAGTGTGTTATACTCCCAGCTGACAGGGGGATGAGAGGTGGGGACCAGTGAGTTATATTCCCAGCAGACAGCGTGGTTTCCTAGGTGGGGAGCAGTGAATTATATTCCCAGCAGACAGGGGTGTGAGGTGGGGAGCAGTGTGTTATATTCCCAGCAGACAGGGGGTTGTGAGGTGGGGACCAGTGAGTTATATTCCCAGCAGACAGCGTGGTGTGAGGTGGGGAGCAGTGTGTTATATTCCCAGCAGAAAGTGGGGTGTGAGGTGGGGAGCAGTGTGTTATATTCCCAGCAGACAGCGGGATGTGAGGTGGGGAGCAGTGTGTCATATTCCCAGCAGACAGGGTGTGTGAGGTGGGGA
The DNA here is from genome assembly GCF_020745735.1 of Hemiscyllium ocellatum. Classification (NCBI taxonomy): domain Eukaryota; kingdom Metazoa; phylum Chordata; class Chondrichthyes; order Orectolobiformes; family Hemiscylliidae; genus Hemiscyllium; species Hemiscyllium ocellatum. Next base: position 29,505 of record NW_026867903.1, read on the forward strand.
ACATTGTGTTATATTCCCAGCAGAAAGTGGGGTTTGAGGTGGGGAGCAGTCTGTCATATTCCCAGCAGACAGGGGTGTGTGAGGTGCGGAGAAGTGAGTTATATTCCCAGCAGACAGGGGGATGTGAGGTGGGGAACAGTGTGTTATATTCTCAGCAGACAGGGGGATGTGAGGTTGGGAACATTGTGTGATATTCCCAGCAGAAAGAGGGGTGTGAGGTGGGAAGCAGTGTGTTATATTCCCAGCAGACAGCGGGGTGTGAGGTGGGGAACATTGTGTTATATTCCCAGCAGACAGGGGTATATGAGGTGGGGACCAATGAGTTATATTCCCAGCAGACTGGGGTTGTGTGAGGTGGGGAGCAGTGAGTTATATTCCCAGCAGACAGGGGTGTGTGAGGTGGGGAGAATGTGTTATATTCCCAGCAGACAGGGGTGTGTGAGGTGGGGAGCAGTGAGTCAGATTCCCAGCAGACAGCGGGGTGTGAGGTGGGGAACAGAGTGTTATCTTCCCAGGAGACAGGGGGTTGTGAGGTGGAGGGCAGTGTGTTATGTTCCCAGCAGACAGCGGTGTGAGGTGGGGAGCGGTGTGTTATATTCCCAGCAGACAGGAAATGTGAGGTAGGGAGCAATTCGTTAAATTCCCAGCTGACAGCGGGGTGTGAGGTGGGGAACATTGTGTTATATTCCCAGCAGAAAGTGGGGTTTGAGGTGGGGAGCAGTCTGTCATATTCCCAGCAGACAGGGGTGTGTGAGGTGTGGAGAAGTGAGTTATATTCCCAGCAGACAGGGGGATGTGAGGTGGGGAACAGTGTGTTATATTCCCAGCAGACAGGGGGATGTGAGGTGGTGGGCAGTGTGTTATATTCCCAGCAGACAGGGGTGTGTGAGGTGGGGACCAATGAGTTATATTCCCAGCAGACAGGGGGATGAGAGGTGCGGAACAGTGTTATATTCCCAGCAGACATGGGGATGTGAGGTGCGGAACAGTGTGTTATATTTCCAGCAGACAGGGGTGTTTGAGGAGGGGAGCAGTGTTTTATATTCCCAGCAGACAGGGGGATTGAGAGGTGGGGACCAGTGAGTTATATTCCCAGCAGACAGGGGTGTGTGAGGTGGGGAGCAGTGAGTTAGATTCCCAGCAGACCGCAGGGATGTGAGGTGGGGAGCAGTGTGTTATATTCCCAGCAGACAGGGGGGTGTGAGATGGGGAGCAGTGTGTTATATTCCCAGCAGACAGGGGGATCTGAGGTGGGGAGCAGTGTGTTATATTCCCAGCAGACAGGGGTGTGAGGTGGGGAGCAGTGTGTTATGTTCCCAGCAGACAGGGATGTGAGGTGGGGAGCAGTGTGTTATATTCCCAGCAGACAGGGGGGTGTGAGATGGGGAGCAGTGTGTTATATTCCCAGCAGACAGGGGTGTGAATTGGGGAACCGTGTGTTATATTCCCAGCAGACAGGGGTGTGAGGTGGGGAGCAGTGTGTTATGTTCCCAGCAGACAGGGGTGTGAGGTGGGGAGCAGTGTGTTATATTCCCAGCAGACAGCAGGATGTGAGGTGGGGAGCAGTATGTCATATTCCCAGCAGACAGGGGGATGTGAGGTGTGGAACAGTGTGTTATATTCCCAGCAGACAGGGGTGTGTGAGGTAGGGAGCAGTGTGTTATACTCCCAGCTGACAGGGGGATGAGAGGTGGGGACCAGTGAGTTATATTCCCAGCAGACAGCGTGGTTTGAGGTGGGGAGCAGTGAATTATATTCCCAGCAGACAGGGGTGTGAGGTGGGGAGCAGTGTGTTATATTCCCAGCAGACAGGGGGTTGTGAGGTGGGGACCAGTGAGTTATATTCCCAGCAGACAGGGGGATGTGAGGTTGGGAACATTGTGTGATATTCCCAGCAGAAAGAGGGGTGTGAGATGGGGAGCAGTGTGTTATATTCCCAGCAGACAGCGGGGTGTGAGGTGGGGAACATTGTGTTATATTCCCAGCAGACAAGGGTATATGAGGTGGGGACCAATGAGTTATATTCCCAGCAGACTGGGGTTGTGTGAGGTGGGGAGCAGTGTGTTATATTCCCAGCAGAAAGTGGGGTGTGAGGTGGGGAGCAGTGTGTTATATTCCCAGCAGACAGCGGGATGTGAGGTGGGGAGCAGTGTGTCATATTCCCAGCAGACAGGGTGTGTGAGGTGGGGAACATTGTGTTATATTCCCAGCAGAAAGTGGGGTTTGAGGTGGGGAGCAGTCTGTCATATTCCCAGCAGACAGGGGTGTGTGAGGTGTGGAGAAGTGAGTTATATTCCCAGCAGACAGGGGGATGTGAGGTGGGGAACAGTGTGTTATATTCTCAGCAGACAGGGGGATGTGAGGTTGGGAACATTGTGTGATATTCCCAGCAGAAAGAGGGGTGTGAGGTGGGGAGCAGTGTGTTATATTCCCAGCAGACAGCGGGGTGTGAGGTGGGGAACATTGTGTTATATTCCCAGCAGACAAGGGTATATGAGGTGGGGACCAATGAGTTATATTCCCAGCAGACTGGGGTTGTGTGAGGTGGGGAGCAGTGAGTTATATTCCCAGCAGACAGGGGTGTGTGAGGTGGGGAGAATGTGTTATATTCCCAGCAGACAGGGGTGTGTGAGGTGGGGAGCAGTGAGTCAGATTCCCAGCAGACAGCGGGGATGTAAGGTGGGGAGCAGTGTGTTATATTCCCAGCAGACAGGGGGATGTGAGGTGGGGAGCAGTGTGTTATATTCCCACCAGACAGGGGGATGTGAGGTGGGGAGCAGTGTGTTATATTCCCAGCAGACAGGGGTGTGTGAGGTGAGGAGCAGTGAGTCAGATTCCCAGCAGACAGCGGGGTGTGAGGTGGGGAACAGAGTGTTATCTTCCCAGGAGACAGGGGGTTGTGAGGTGGAGAGCAGTGTGTTATGTTCCCAGCAGACAGCGGTGTGAGGTGGGGAGCAGTGTGTTATAATCCCAGCAGACAGGGGTGTGTGAGGTGGGGAGCAGTGAGTCAGATTCCCAGCAGACAGCGGGGATGTTAGGTGGGGAGCAGTGTGTTATATTCCCAGCAAACAGCGGGGTGTGTGAGGTGGGGAGCAGTGAGTCAGATTCCCAGCAGACAGCGGGGATGTTAGGTGGGGAGCAGTGTGTTATATTCCCAGCAAACAGCGGGGTGTGTGAGGTGGGGAGCAGTGAGTCAGATTCCCAGCAGACAGCGGGGATGTGAGGTGGGGAGCAGTGTGTTATATTCCCAGCAGACAGGGGGGTGTGAGGTGGAGAGCAGTGTGTTATATTCCCAGCAGACAGCGTGGTGTGAGGTGGGGAGCAGTGTGTTATATTCCCAGCAGACAGGGGAGTTTGAGGTGGGGAGCAGTATGTCATATTCCCAGCAGACAGCGGGATGTGAAGTGGGGAACATTGTGTTATATTCCCAGCAGACAGGGGTGTGACGTGGGGAGCAGTGTGTTATATTCCCAGCAGACGGGTGGGTTTGAGGTGGGGAGCAGTATGTCATATTCCCAGCAGACAGCGGGGTGTGAGGTAGGGAACATTGAATTATATTCCTAGCAGACAGGGGAATGTGAGGTGGGGAGCAGTGAATTATATTCCCACCAGACAGGGGTGTGAGGTGGGGAGCAGTGTGTTATATTCCCAGCAGACAGCGGGGTGTGAGGTGGGGAGCAGTGAATTATATTCCCACCAGACAGGGGTGTGAGGTGGGGAGTAGTGTGTTATATTCCCAGCAGACAGGGTGTGTGAGGTGGGGAGCAGTGTGTTATATTCCCAGCAGACAGGGGGTTGTGAGGTGGGGACCAGTGAGTTATATTCCCAGCAGACAGCGTGGTGTGAGGTGGCAAGCAGTGTGTTATATTCCCAGCAGACAGGGGGGTTTGAGTTGGGGTGCAGTATGTCATGTTCCCAGCAGACAGCGGGATGTGAGGTGGGGAACATTGTGTTATATTCCCAGCAGAAAGTGGGGTGTGAGGTGGGGAGCAGTGTGTTATATTCCCAGCAGACAGGGGGGTTTGAGGTGGAGAGCAGTATGTCATATTCCCAGCAGACAGGGGGATGTGAGGTGTGGAACAGTGTGTTATATTCCCAGCAGACAGGGGTGTGTGAGGTAGGGAGCAGTGTGTTATACTCCCAGCTGACAGGGGGATGAGAGGTGGGGACCAGTGAGTTATATTCCCAGCAGACAGCGTGGTTTGAGGTGGGGAGCAGTGAATTATATTCCCAGCAGACAGGGGTGTGAGGTGGGGAGCAGTATGTTATATTCCCAGCAGACATGGGTTTCCTAGGTGGGGAGCAGTGTGTTATATTCCCAGCAGACAGGGGTGTGAGGTGGGGAGCAGTGTGTTATATTCCCAGCAGACAGGGGGTTGTGAGGTGGGGACCAGTGAGTTATATTCCCAGCAGACAGCGTGGTGTGAGGTGGGGAGCAGTGTGTTATATTCCCAGCAGAAAGTGGGGTGTGAGGTGAGGAGCAGTGTGTTATATTCCCAGCAGACAGCGGGATGTGAGGTGGGGAGCAGTGTGTCATATTCCCAGCAGACAGGGGGATGTGAGGTGCGGAGAAGTGAGTTATATTCCCAGCAGACAGGGGGATGTGAGGTGGGGAACAGTGTGTTATATTCTCAGCAGACAGGGGGATGTGAGGTTGGGAACATTGTGTGATATTCCCAGCAGAAAGAGGGGTGTGAGGTGGGGAGCAGTGTGTTATATTCCCAGCAGACAGCGGGGTGTGAGGTGGGGAACATTGTGTTATATTCCCAGCAGACAGGGGTATATGAGGTGGGGACCAATGAGTTATATTCCCAGCAGACTGGGGTTGTGTGAGGTGGGGAGCAGTGAGTTATATTCCCAGCAGACAGGGGTGTGTGAGGTGGGGAGAATGTGTTATATTCCCAGCAGACAGGGGTGTGTGAGGTGGGGAGCAGTGAGTCAGATTCCCAGCAGACAGCGGGGATATAAGGTGGGGAGCAGTGTGTTATATTCCCAGCAGACAGGGGGGTGTGAGGTGGGGAGCAGTGTGTTATATTCCCAGCAGACAGCGGGATGTGAGGTGGGGAGCAGTGTGTTATAATCCCAGCAGACAGGGGTGTGTGAGGTGGGGAGCAGTGAGTCAGATTCCCAGCAGACAGCGGGGATGTGAGGTGGGGAGCAGTGTGTTATATTCCCACCGGACAGGGGGATGTGAGGTGGGGAGCAGTGTGTTATATTCCCAGCAGACAGGGGTGTGTGAGGTGGGGAGCAGTGAGTCAGATTCCCAGCAGACAGCGGGGTGTGAGGTGGGGAACAGAGTGTTATCTTCCCAGGAGACAGGGGGTTGTGAGGTGGAGAGCAGTGTGTTATGTTCCCAGCAGACAGCGGTGTGAGGTGGGGAGCAGTGTGTTATATTCCCAGCAGACAGCGGGATGTGAGGTGGGGAGCAGTGTGTTATAATCCCAGCAGACAGGGGTGTGTGAGGTGGGGAGCAGTGAGTCAGATTCCCAGCAGACAGCGGGGATGTTAGGTGGGGAGCAGTGTGTTATATTCCCAGCAAACAGCGGGGTGTGTGAGGTGGGGAGCAGTGAGTCAGATTCCCAGCAGACAGCGGGGATGTGAGGTGGGGAGCAGTGTGTTATATTCCCAGCAGACAGGGGTGTGTGAGGTGGGGAGCAGTGAGTCAGATTCCCAGCAGACAGCGGGGTGTGAGGTGGGGAACAGAGTGTTATCTTCCCAGGAGACAGGGGGTTGTGAGGTGGAGAGCAGTGTGTTATGTTCCCAGCAGACAGCGGTGTGAGGTGGGGAGCAGTGTGTTATATTCCCAGCAGACAGGAAATGTGAGGTAGGGAGCAATTCGTTAAATTCCCAGCTGTCAGCGGGGTGTGAGGTGGGGAACATTGTGTTATATTCCCAGCAGAAAGTGGGGTTTGAGGTGGGGAGCAGTCTGTCATATTCCCAGCAGACAGGGGTGTGTGAGGTGTGGAGAAGTGAGTTATATTCCCAGCAGACAGGGGGATGTGAGGTGGGGAACAGTGTGTTATATTCCCAGCAGACAGGGGGATGTGAGGTGGTGGGCAGTGTGTTATATTCCCAGCAGACAGGGGTGTGTGAGGTGGGGACCAATGAGTTATATTCCCAGCAGACAGGGGGATGAGAGGTGCGGAACAGTGTTATATTCCCAGCAGACATGGGGATGTGAGGTGCGGAACAGTGTGTTATATTTCCAGCAGACAGGGGTGTTTGAGGAGGGGAGCAGTGTTTTATATTCCCAGCAGACAGGGGGATTGAGAGGTGGGGACCAGTGAGTTATATTCCCAGCAGACAGGGGTGTGTGAGGTGGGGAGCAGTGAGTTAGATTCCCAGCAGACCGCAGGGATGTGAGGTGGGGAGCAGTGTGTTATATTCCCAGCAGACAGGGGGGTGTGAGATGGGGAGCAGTGTGTTATATTCCCAGCAGACAGGGGGATCTGAGGTGGGGAGCAGTGTGTTATATTCCCAGCAGACAGGGGGGTGTGAGGTGGGGAGCAGTGTGTTATATTCCCAGCAGACAGCGGGGTGTGAGGTCAGGAGCAGTGTGTTATATTCCCAGCAGACAGGGGTGTGAATTGGGGAACCGTGTGTTATATTCCCAGCAGACAGGGGTGTGAGGTGGGGAGCAGTGTGTTATGTTCCCAGCAGACAGGGGTGTGAGGTGGGGAGCAGTGTGTTATATTCCCAGCAGACAGCAGGATGTGAGGTGGGGAGCAGTATGTCATATTCCCAGCAGACAGGGGGATGTGAGGTGTGGAACAGTGTGTTATATTCCCAGCAGACAGGGGTGTGTGAGGTAGGGAGCAGTGTGTTATACTCCCAGCTGACAGGGGGATGAGAGGTGGGGACCAGTGAGTTATATTCCCAGCAGACAGCGTGGTTTGAGGTGGGGAGCAGTGAATTATATTCCCAGCAGACAGGGGTGTGAGGTGGGGAGCAGTGTGTTATATTCCCAGCAGACAGGGGGTTGTGAGGTGGGGACCAGTGAGTTATATTCCCAGCAGACAGGGGGATGTGAGGTTGGGAACATTGTGTGATATTCCCAGCAGAAAGAGGGGTGTGAGATGGGGAGCAGTGTGTTATATTCCCAGCAGACAGCGGGGTGTGAGGTGGGGAACATTGTGTTATATTCCCAGCAGACAAGGGTATATGAGGTGGGGACCAATGAGTTATATTCCCAGCAGACTGGGGTTGTGTGAGGTGGGGAGCAGTGTGTTATATTCCCAGCAGAAAGTGGGGTGTGAGGTGGGGAGCAGTGTGTTATATTCCCAGCAGACAGCGGGATGTGAGGTGGGGAGCAGTGTGTCATATTCCCAGCAGACAGGGTGTGTGAGGTGGGGAACATTGTGTTATATTCCCAGCAGAAAGTGGGGTTTGAGGTGGGGAGCAGTCTGTCATATTCCCAGCAGACAGGGGTGTGTGAGGTGTGGAGAAGTGAGTTATATTCCCAGCAGACAGGGGGATGTGAGGTGGGGAACAGTGTGTTATATTCTCAGCAGACAGGGGGATGTGAGGTTGGGAACATTGTGTGATATTCCCAGCAGAAAGAGGGGTGTGAGGTGGGGAGCAGTGTGTTATATTCCCAGCAGACAGCGGGGTGTGAGGTGGGGAACATTGTGTTATATTCCCAGCAGACAGCGGGGTGTGAGGTGGGGACCAATGAGTTATATTCCCAGCAGACTGGGGTTGTGTGAGGTGGGGAGCAGTGAGTTATATTCCCAGCAGACAGGGGTGTGTGAGGTGGGGAGAATGTGTTATATTCCCAGCAGACAGGGGTGTGTGAGGTGGGGAGCAGTGAGTCAGATTCCCAGCAGACAGCGGGGATGTAAGGTGGGGAGCAGTGTGTTATATTCCCAGCAGACAGGGGGATGTGAGGTGGGGAGCAGTGTGTTATATTCCCACCAGACAGGGGGATGTGAGGTGGGGAGCAGTGTGTTATATTCCCAGCAGACAGGGGTGTGTGAGGTGAGGAGCAGTGAGTCAGATTCCCAGCAGACAGCGGGGTGTGAGGTGGGGAACAGAGTGTTATCTTCCCAGGAGACAGGGGGTTGTGAGGTGGAGAGCAGTGTGTTATGTTCCCAGCAGACAGCGGTGTGAGGTGGGGAGCAGTGTGTTATAATCCCAGCAGACAGGGGTGTGTGAGGTGGGGAGCAGTGAGTCAGATTCCCAGCAGACAGCGGGGATGTTAGGTGGGGAGCAGTGTGTTATATTCCCAGCAAACAGCGGGGTGTGTGAGGTGGGGAGCAGTGAGTCAGATTCCCAGCAGACAGCGGGGATGTTAGGTGGGGAGCAGTGTGTTATATTCCCAGCAAACAGCGGGGTGTGTGAGGTGGGGAGCAGTGAGTCAGATTCCCAGCAGACAGCGGGGATGTGAGGTGGGGAGCAGTGTGTTATATTCCCAGCAGACAGGGGTGTGTGAGGTGGGGAGCAGTGAGTCAGATTCCCAGCAGACAGCGGGGATGTAAGGTGGGGAGCAGTGTGTTATATTCCCAGCAGACAGGGGGGTGTGAGGTGGGGAGCAGTGTGTTATATTCCCAGCAGACAGCGTGGTGTGAGGTGGGGAGCAGTGTGTTATATTCCCAGCAGACAGGGGAGTTTGAGGTGGGGAGCAGTATGTCATATTCCCAGCAGACAGCGGGATGTGAAGTGGGGAACATTGTGTTATATTCCCAGCAGACAGGGGTGTGACGTGGGGAGCAGTGTGTTATATTCCCAGCAGACGGGTGGGTTTGAGGTGGGGAGCAGTATGTCATATTCCCAGCAGACAGCGGGGTGTGAGGTAGGGAACATTGAATTATATTCCTAGCAGACAGGGGAATGTGAGGTGGGGAGCAGTGAATTATATTCCCACCAGACAGGGGTGTGAGGTGGGGAGCAGTGTGTTATATTCCCAGCAGACAGCGGGGTGTGAGGTGGGGAGCAGTGAATTATATTCCCACCAGACAGGGGTGTGAGGTGGGGAGTAGTGTGTTATATTCCCAGCAGACAGGGTGTGTGAGGTGGGGAGCAGTGTGTTATATTCCCAGCAGACAGGGGGGTGTGAGGTGGGGACCAGTGAGTTATATTCCCAGCAGACAGCGTGGTGTGAGGTGGCAAGCAGTGTGTTATATTCCCAGCAGACAGGGGGGTTTGAGTTGGGGTGCAGTATGTCATGTTCCCAGCAGACAGCGGGATGTGAGGTGGGGAACATTGTGTTATATTCCCAGCAGACAGTGGGGTGTGAGGTGGGGAGCAGTGTGTTATATTCCCAGCAGACAGGGGGGTGTGAGGTGGGGAGCAGTATGTCATATTCCCAGCAGACAGGGGGATGTGAGGTGTGGAACAGTGTGTTATATTCCCAGCAGACAGGGGTGTGTGAGGTAGGGAGCAGTGTGTTATACTCCCAGCTGACAGGGGGATGAGAGGTGGGGACCAGTGAGTTATATTCCCAGCAGACAGCGTGGTTTGAGGTGGGGAGCAGTGAATTATATTCCCAGCAGACAGGGGTGTGAGGTGGGGAGCAGTATGTTATATTCCCAGCAGACATGGGTTTCCTAGGTGGGGAGCAGTGTGTTATATTCCCAGCAGACAGGGGTGTGAGGTGGGGAGCAGTGTGTTATATTCCCAGCAGACAGGGGGTTGTGAGGTGGGGACCAGTGAGTTATATTCCCAGCAGACAGCGTGGTGTGAGGTGGGGAGCAGTGTGTTATATTCCCAGCAGAAAGTGGGGTGTGAGGTGAGGAGCAGTGTGTTATATTCCCAGCAGACAGCGGGATGTGAGGTGGGGAGCAGTGTGTCATATTCCCAGCAGACAGGGGGATGTGAGGTGCGGAGAAGTGAGTTATATTCCCAGCAGACAGGGGGATGTGAGGTGGGGAACAGTGTGTTATATTCTCAGCAGACAGGGGGATGTGAGGTTGGGAACATTGTGTGATATTCCCAGCAGAAAGAGGGGTGTGAGGTGGGGAGCAGTGTGTTATATTCCCAGCAGACAGCGGGGTGTGAGGTGGGGAACATTGTGTTATATTCCCAGCAGACAGGGGTATATGAGGTGGGGACCAATGAGTTATATTCCCAGCAGACTGGGGTTGTGTGAGGTGGGGAGCAGTGAGTTATATTCCCAGCAGACAGGGGTGTGTGAGGTGGGGAGAATGTGTTATATTCCCAGCAGACAGGGGTGTGTGAGGTGGGGAGCAGTGAGTCAGATTCCCAGCAGACAGCGGGGATATAAGGTGGGGAGCAGTGTGTTATATTCCCAGCAGACAGGGGGGTGTGAGGTGGGGAGCAGTGTGTTATATTCCCAGCAGACAGCGGGATGTGAGGTGGGGAGCAGTGTGTTATAATCCCAGCAGACAGGGGTGTGTGAGGTGGGGAGCAGTGAGTCAGATTCCCAGCAGACAGCGGGGATGTGAGGTGGGGAGCAGTGTGTTATATTCCCACCGGACAGGGGGATGTGAGGTGGGGAGCAGTGTGTTATATTCCCAGCAGACAGGGGTGTGTGAGGTGGGGAGCAGTGAGTCAGATTCCCAGCAGACAGCGGGGTGTGAGGTGGGGAACAGAGTGTTATCTTCCCAGGAGACAGGGGGTTGTGAGGTGGAGAGCAGTGTGTTATGTTCCCAGCAGACAGCGGTGTGAGGTGGGGAGCAGTGTGTTATATTCCCAGCAGACAGCGGGATGTGAGGTGGGGAGCAGTGTGTTATAATCCCAGCAGACAGGGGTGTGTGAGGTGGGGAGCAGTGAGTCAGATTCCCAGCAGACAGCGGGGATGTTAGGTGGGGAGCAGTGTGTTATATTCCCAGCAAACAGCGGGGTGTGTGAGGTGGGGAGCAGTGAGTCAGATTCCCAGCAGACAGCGGGGATGTGAGGTGGGGAGCAGTGTGTTATATTCCCAGCAGACAGGGGTGTGTGAGGTGGGGAGCAGTGAGTCAGATTCCCAGCAGACAGCCGGGTGTGAGGTGGGGAACAGAGTGTTATCTTCCCAGGAGACAGGGGGTTGTGAGGTGGAGAGCAGTGTGTTATGTTCCCAGCAGACAGCGGTGTGAGGTGGGGAGCAGTGTGTTATATTCCCAGCAGACAGGAAATGTGAGGTAGGGAGCAATTCGTTAAATTCCCAGCTGTCAGCGGGGTGTGAGGTGGGGAACATTGTGTTATATTCCCAGCAGAAAGTGGGGTTTGAGGTGGGGAGCAGTCTGTCATATTCCCAGTAGACAGGGGTGTGTGAGGTGTGGAGAAGTGAGTTATATTCCCAGCAGACAGGGGGATGTGAGGTGGGGAACAGTGTGTTATATTCCCAGCAGACAGGGGGATGTGAGGTGGTGGGCAGTGTGTTATATTCCCAGCAGACAGGGGTGTGTGAGGTGGGGACCAATGAGTTATATTCCCAGCAGACAGGGGGGATGAGAGGTGCGGAACAGTGTTATATTCCCAGCAGACATGGGGATGTGAGGTGCGGAACAGTGTGTTATATTTCCAGCAGACAGGGGTGTTTGAGGAGGGGAGCAGTGTTTTATATTCCCAGCAGACAGGGGGATTGAGAGGTGGGGACCAGTGAGTTATATTCCCAGCAGACAGGGGTGTGTGAGGTGGGGAGCAGTGAGTTAGATTCCCAGAAGACCGCAGGGATGTGAGGTGGGGAGCAGTGTGTTATATTCCCAGCAGACAGGGGGGTGTGAGATGGGGAGCAGTGTGTTATATTCCCAGCAGACAGGGGGATCTGAGGTGGGGAGCAGTGTGTTATATTCCCAGCAGACTGGGGGGTGTGAGGTGGGGAGCAGTGTGTTATATTCCCAGCAGACAGCGGGGTGTGAGGTCAGGAGCAGTGTGTTATATTCCCAGCAGACAGAGGTGTGAGGTGGGGAGCAGTGTGTTATATTCCCAGCAGGCAGGGAATATGATGTGGGAAGCAGTTTGTTGAATTCCCAGCAGACAGGGGGGTGTGAGGTGGGGGGCAGTGTGTTATATTCCCAGCAGACAGGGGTGTGTGAGGTGGGGAGCAGTGTGTTATATTCCCAGCAGACAGGGGTGTGAATTGGGGAACCGTGTGTTATATTCCCAGCAGACAGGGGTGTGAGGTGGGGAGCAGTGTGTTATATTTCCAGCAGACAGCAGGATGTGAGGTGGGGAGCAGTGTGTTATATTCCCAGCAGACAGGGGCGTGTGAGGTGGGGAGCAGTGTGTTATATTCCCAGCAGACAGGGGTGTGAGTTGGGGAACAGTGTGTTATATTCCCAGCAGACAGGGGGATGTGAGGTTAGGAACCGTGTGTTATATTCCCAGCAGTCAGCGGGATGTGAGGTGGGGAACTGTGTGTTATATTCCCAGCAGACAGGGGTGTGAGGTGGGGAGCAGTGTGTTATATTCCCAGCAGACAGCGGGATGTGAGGTGGGGAGCAGTGTGTTATATTCCCAGCAGACGGGTGGGTGTGAGGTGGGGAGCAGTGAGTTATATTCCCAGCAGACAGGGGGTTGTGAGGTGGGGAGCAGTGAGTTATATTCCCAGCAGACAGGGGGATGTGAGCTGGGGAGCAGTGAGTTATATTCCCAGCAGACAGGGGGATGTGAGGTGGGGAGCAGTGAATTATATTCCCAGCAGTCAGGGGTGTGAGGTGGGGAGCAGTGTGTTATATTCCCAGCAGACAGCGTGGTGTGAGGTGGGGAGCAGTGTGTTATATTCCCAGCAGAAAGAGGGGTGTGAGGTGGGGAGCAGTGTGTTATATTGCCAGCAGACAGTGGGATGTGAGGTGGGGAGCAGTGTGTTATATTCCCAGCAGACAGGGGGATTTGAGCTGGGGAGCAGTGTGTCATATTCCCAGCAGACAGGGTGTGTGAGGTGGGGAGCAGTATGTCATATTCCCAGCAGATAGCGGGATGTGAGGTGGGGAACCTTGTGCTATATTCCCAGCACACAGGGGTGGGAGGTGGGGAGCAATGAGTTATATTCCCAGCAGACAGGGGGGTTTGAGGTGGGGAGCAGTGTGTAATGTTCCCAGCAGACAGCAAGATGGGAGGTGGGAAACATTGTGTTATATTCCCAGCAGACAGGGGGGTGTGAGGTGGGGAACATTGTGTTATATTCCCAGCAGAAAGTGGGGTGTGAGGTGGGGAGCAGTGTGTTATATTCCCAGCAGACAGTGGGGTTTGAGGTGGGGAGCAGTATGTCATATTCCCAGCAGACAGGGGGATGTGAGGTGGTGGGCAGTGTGTTATATTCCCAGCAGACAGGGGTGTGTGAGGTGGGGAGCAGTGAGTTATATTCCCAGCAGACAGGGGGATGTGAGGTGGGGAGCAGTGTGTTATATTCCCAGCAGACGGGGGGATGAGAGGATGGGAGCAGTGAGTTATATTCCCAACAGACAGAGGGGTGTGAGGTGGGAAGCAGTGAGTTATATTCCCAGCAGACAGGGATGTGTGAAGTAGGGAACAGTGTGTTATATTCCCAGCAGACAGGGGGGATGAGAGGTGGGGACCAGTGAGTTATATTCCCAGCAGACAGGGGTGTGAGGTGGGGAGCAGTATGTTATATTCCCAGCAGACTGGGTTTCCTAGGTGGGGAGCAGTGTGTTATATTCCCAGCAGACAGGGGTGTGAGGTGGGGAGCAGTGTGTTATATTCCCAGCAGACAGGGGGTTGTGAGGTGGGGACCAGTGAGTTATATTCCCAGCAGACAGGGGGGTGTGAGATGTGGAGCAGTGTGTTATATTCCCAGCAGACAGGGGGATCTGAGGTGGGGAGCAGTGTGTTATATTCCCAGCAGACAGGGGGGTGTGAGGTGGGGAGCAGTGTGTTATATTCCCAGCAGAAAGTGGGGTTTGAGGTGGGGAGCAGTCTGTCATATTCCCAGCAGACAGGGGTGTGTGAGGTGCGGAGAAGTGAGTTATATTCCCAGCAGACAGGGGGATGTGAGGTGGGGAACAGTGTGTTATATTCTCAGCAGACAGGGGGATGTGAGGTTGGGAACATTGTGTGATATTCCCAGCAGACAGCGGGGTGTGAGGTGGGGAACATTGTGTTATATTCCCAGCAGACAGGGGTATATGAGGTGGGGACCAATGAGTTATATTCCCAGCAGACTGGGGTTGTGTGAGGTGGGGAGCAGTGAGTTATATTCCCAGCAGACAGGGGTGTGTGAGGTGGGGAGAATGTGTTATATTCCCAGCAGACAGGGGTGTGTGAGGTGGGGAGCAGTGAGTCAGATTCCCAGCAGACAGCGGGGATATAAGGTGGGGAGCAGTGTGTTATATTCCCAGCAGACAGGGGGGTGTGAGGTGGGGAGCAGTGTGTTATATTCCCAGCAGACAGCGGGATGTGAGGTGGGGAGCAGTGTGTTATAATCCCAGCAGACAGGGGTGTGTGAGGTGGGGAGCAGTGAGTCAGATTCCCAGCAGACAGCGGGGATGTGAGGTGGGGAGCAGTGTGTTATATTCCCACCAGACAGGGGGATGTGAGGTGGGGAGCAGTGTGTTATATTCCCAGCAGACAGGGGTGTGTGAGGTGGGGAGCAGTGAGTCAGATTCCCAGCAGACAGCGGGGTGTGAGGTGGGGAACAGAGTGTTATCTTCCCAGGAGACAGGGGGTTGTGAGGTGGAGAGCAGTGTGTTATGTTCCCAGCAGACAGCGGTGTGAGGTGGGGAGCAGTGTGTTATATTCCCAGCAGACAGCGGGATGTGAGGTGGGGAGCAGTGTGTTATAATCCCAGCAGACAGGGGTGTGTGAGGTGGGGAGCAGTGAGTCAGATTCCCAGCAGACAGCGGGGATGTTAGGTGGGGAGCAGTGTGTTATATTCCCAGCAAACAGCGGGGTGTGTGAGGTGGGGAGCAGTGAGTCAGATTCCCAGCTGACAGCGGGGATGTGAGGTGGGGAGCAGTGTGTTATATTCCCAGCAGACAGGGGTGTGTGAGGTGGGGAGCAGTGAGTCAGATTCCCAGCAGACAGCGGGGATGTAAGGTGGGGAGCAGTGTGTTATATTCCCAGCAGACAGGGGGGTGTGAGGTGGAGAGCAGTGTGTTATATTCCCAGCAGACAGCGTGGTGTGAGGTGGGGAGCAGTGTGTTATATTCCCAGCAGACAGGGGAGTTTGAGGTGGGGAGCAGTATGTCATATTCCCAGCAGACAGCGGGATGTGAAGTGGGGAACATTGTGTTATATTCCCAGCAGACAGGGGTGTGACGTGGGGAGCAGTGTGTTATATTCCCAGCAGACGGGTGGGTTTGAGGTGGGGAGCAGTATGTCATATTCCCAGCAGACAGCGGGGTGTGAGGTAGGGAACATTGAATTATATTCCTAGCAGACAGGGGAATGTGAGGTGGGGAGCAGTGAATTATATTCCCACCAGACAGGGGTGTGAGGTGGGGAGCAGTGTGTTATATTCCCAGCAGACAGGGGTGTGAGGTGGGGAGCAGTGAATTATATTCCCACCAGACAGGGGTGTGAGGTGGGGAGTAGTGTGTTATATTCCCAGCAGACAGGGTGTGTGAGGTGGGGAGCAGTGTGTTATATTCCCAGCAGACAGGGGGTTGTGAGGTGGGGACCAGTGAGTTATATTCCCAGCAGACAGTGTGGTGTGAGGTGGCAAGCAGTGTGTTATATTCCCAGCAGACAGGGGGGTTTGAGGTGGGGAGCAGTATGTCATGTTCCCAGCAGACAGCGGGATGTGAGGTGGGGAACATTATGTTATATTCCCAGCAGAAAGTGGGGTGTGAGGTGGGGTGCAGTGTGTTATATTCCCAGCAGACAGGGGGGTTTGAGGTGGAGAGCAGTATGTCATATTCCCAGCAGACAGGGGGATGTGAGGTGTGGAACAGTGTGTTATATTCCCAGCAGACAGGGGTGTGTGAGGTAGGGAGCAGTGTGTTATACTCCCAGCTGACAGGGGGATGAGAGGTGGGGACCAGTGAGTTATATTCCCAGCAGACAGCGTGGTTTCCTAGGTGGGGAGCAGTGTGTTATATTCCCAGCAGACAGGGGTGTGAGGTGGGGAGCAGTGTGTTATATTCCCAGCAGACAGGGGGTTGTGAGGTGGGGACCAGTGAGTTATATTCCCAGCAGACAGCGTGGTGTGAGGTGGGGAGCAGTGTGTTATATTCCCAGCAGAAAGTGGGGTGTGAGGTGGGGAGCAGTGTGTTATATTCCCAGCAGACAGCGGGATGTGAGGTGGGGAGCAGTGTGTCATATTCCCAGCAGACAGGGTGTGTGAGGTGGGGAACATTGTGTTATATTCCCAGCAGAAAGTGGGGTTTGAGGTGGGGAGCAGTCTGTCATATTCCCAGCAGACAGGGGTGTGTGAGGTGCGGAGAAGTGAGTTATATTCCCAGCAGACAGGGGGATGTGAGGTGGGGAACAGTGTGTTATATTCTCAGCAGACAGGGGGATGTGAGGTTGGGAACATTGTGTGATATTCCCAGCAGAAAGAGGGGTGTGAGGTGGGGAGCAGTGTGTTATATTCCCAGCAGACAGCGGGGTGTGAGGTGGGGAACATTGTGTTATATTCCCAGCAGACAGGGGTATATGAGGTGGGGACCAATGAGTTATCTTCCCAGGAGACAGGGGGTTGTGAGGTGGAGGGCAGTGTGTTATGTTCCCAGCAGACAGCGGTGTGAGGTGGGGAGCGGTGTGTTATATTCCCAGCAGACAGGAAATGTGAGGTAGGGAGCAATTCGTTAAATTCCCAGCTGACAGCGGGGTGTGAGGTGGGGAACATTGTGTTATATTCCCAGCAGAAAGTGGGGTTTGAGGTGGGGAGCAGTCTGTCATATTCCCAGCAGACAGGGGTGTGTGAGGTGTGGAGAAGTGAGTTATATTCCCAGCAGACAGGGGGATGTGAGGTGGGGAACAGTGTGTTATATTCCCAGCAGACAGGGGGATGTGAGGTGGTGGGCAGTGTGTTATATTCCCAGCAGACAGGGGTGTGTGAGGTGGGGACCAATGAGTTATATTCCCAGCAGACAGGGGGATGAGAGGTGCGGAACAGTGTTATATTCCCAGCAGACATGGGGATGTGAGGTGCGGAACAGTGTGTTATATTTCCAGCAGACAGGGGTGTTTGAGGAGGGGAGCAGTGTTTTATATTCCCAGCAGACAGGGGGATTGAGAGGTGGGGACCAGTGAGTTATATTCCCAGCAGACAGGGGTGTGTGAGGTGGGGAGCAGTGAGTTAGATTCCCAGCAGACCGCAGGGATGTGAGGTGGGGAGCAGTGTGTTATATTCCCAGCAGACAGGGGGGTGTGAGATGGGGAGCAGTGTGTTATATTCCCAGCAGACAGGGGGATCTGAGGTGGGGAGCAGTGTGTTATATTCCCAGCAGACAGGGGGGTGTGAGGTGGGGAGCAGTGTGTTATATTCCCAGCAGACAGCGGGGTGTGAGGTCAGGAGCAGTGTGTTATATTCCCAGCAGACAAAGGTGTGAGGTGGGTAGCAGTGTGTTATATTCCCAGCAGGCAGGGAATATGAGGTGGGAAGCAGTTTGTTGAATTCCCAGCAGACAGGGGGGTGTGAGGTGGGGGGCAGTGTGTTATATTCCCAGCAGACAGGGGTGTGTGAGGTGGGGAGCAGTGTGTTATATTCCCAGCAGACAGGGGTGTGAATTGGGGAACCGTGTGTTATATTCCCAGCAGACAGGGGTGTGAGGTGGGGAGCAGTGTGTTATGTTCCCAGCAGACAGGGGTGTGAGGTGGGGAGCAGTGTGTTATATTCCCAGCAGACAGCAGGATGTGAGGTGGGGAGCAGTATGTCATATTCCCAGCAGACAGGGGGATGTGAGGTGTGGAACAGTGTGTTATATTCCCAGCAGACAGGGGTGTGTGAGGTAGGGAGCAGTGTGTTATACTCCCAGCTGACAGGGGGATGAGAGGTGGGGACCAGTGAGTTATATTCCCAGCAGACAGCGTGGTTTGAGGTGGGGAGCAGTGAATTATATTCCCAGCAGACAGGGGTGTGAGGTGGGGAGCAGTGTGTTATATTCCCAGCAGACAGGGGGTTGTGAGGTGGGGACCAGTGAGTTATATTCCCAGCAGACAGGGGGATGTGAGGTTGGGAACATTGTGTGATATTCCCAGCAGAAAGAGGGGTGTGAGATGGGGAGCAGTGTGTTATATTCCCAGCAGACAGCGGGGTGTGAGGTGGGGAACATTGTGTTATATTCCCAGCAGACAAGGGTATATGAGGTGGGGACCAATGAGTTATATTCCCAGCAGACTGGGGTTGTGTGAGGTGGGGAGCAGTGTGTTATATTCCCAGCAGAAAGTGGGGTGTGAGGTGGGGAGCAGTGTGTTATATTCCCAGCAGACAGCGGGATGTGAGGTGGGGAGCAGTGTGTCATATTCCCAGCAGACAGGGTGTGTGAGGTGGGGAACATTGTGTTATATTCCCAGCAGAAAGTGGGGTTTGAGGTGGGGAGCAGTCTGTCATATTCCCAGCAGACAGGGGTGTGTGAGGTGTGGAGAAGTGAGTTATATTCCCAGCAGACAGGGGGATGTGAGGTGGGGAACAGTGTGTTATATTCTCAGCAGACAGGGGGATGTGAGGTTGGGAACATTGTGTGATATTCCCAGCAGAAAGAGGGGTGTGAGGTGGGGAGCAGTGTGTTATATTCCCAGCAGACAGCGGGGTGTGAGGTGGGGAACATTGTGTTATATTCCCAGCAGACAAGGGTATATGAGGTGGGGACCAATGAGTTATATTCCCAGCAGACTGGGGTTGTGTGAGGTGGGGAGCAGTGAGTTATATTCCCAGCAGACAGGGGTGTGTGAGGTGGGGAGAATGTGTTATATTCCCAGCAGACAGGGGTGTGTGAGGTGGGGAGCAGTGAGTCAGATTCCCAGCAGACAGCGGGGATGTAAGGTGGGGAGCAGTGTGTGATATTCCCAGCAGACAGGGGGATGTGAGGTGGGGAGCAGTGTGTTATATTCCCACCAGACAGGGGGATGTGAGGTGGGGAGCAGTGTGTTATATTCCCAGCAGACAGGGGTGTGTGAGGTGAGGAGCAGTGAGTCAGATTCCCAGCAGACAGCGGGGTGTGAGGTGGGGAACAGAGTGTTATCTTCCCAGGAGACAGGGGGTTGTGAGGTGGAGAGCAGTGTGTTATGTTCCCAGCAGACAGCGGTGTGAGGTGGGGAGCAGTGTGTTATAATCCCAGCAGACAGGGGTGTGTGAGGTGGGGAGCAGTGAGTCAGATTCCCAGCAGACAGCGGGGATGTTAGGTGGGGAGCAGTGTGTTATATTCCCAGCAAACAGCGGGGTGTGTGAGGTGGGGAGCAGTGAGTCAGATTCCCAGCAGACAGCGGGGATGTTAGGTGGGGAGCAGTGTGTTATATTCCCAGCAAACAGCGGGGTGTGTGAGGTGGGGAGCAGTGAGTCAGATTCCCAGCAGACAGCGGGGATGTGAGGTGGGGAGCAGTGTGTTATATTCCCAGCAGACAGGGGTGTGTGAGGTGGGGAGCAGTGAGTCAGATTCCCAGCAGACAGCGGGGATGTAAGGTGGGGAGCAGTGTGTTATATTCCCAGCAGACAGGGGGGTGTGAGGTGGGGAGCAGTGTGTTATATTCCCAGCAGACAGCGTGGTGTGAGGTGGGGAGCAGTGTGTTATATTCCCAGCAGACAGGGGAGTTTGAGGTGGGGAGCAGTATGTCATATTCCCAGCAGACAGCGGGATGTGAAGTGGGGAACATTGTGTTATATTCCCAGCAGACAGGGGTGTGACGTGGGGAGCAGTGTGTTATATTCCCAGCAGACGGGTGGGTTTGAGGTGGGGAGCAGTATGTCATATTCCCAGCAGACAGCGGGGTGTGAGGTAGGGAACATTGAATTATATTCCTAGCAGACAGGGGAATGTGAGGTGGGGAGCAGTGAATTATATTCCCACCAGACAGGGGTGTGAGGTGGGGAGCAGTGTGTTATATTCCCAGCAGACAGCGGGGTGTGAGGTGGGGAGCAGTGAATTATATTCCCACCAGACAGGGGTGTGAGGTGGGGAGTAGTGTGTTATATTCCCAGCAGACAGGGTGTGTGAGGTGGGGAGCAGTGTGTTATATTCCCAGCAGACAGGGGGTTGTGAGGTGGGGACCAGTGAGTTATATTCCCAGCAGACAGCGTGGTGTGAGGTGGCAAGCAGTGTGTTATATTCCCAGCAGACAGGGGGGTTTGAGTTGGGGTGCAGTATGTCATGTTCCCAGCAGACAGCGGGATGTGAGGTGGGGAACATTGTGTTATATTCCCAGCAGAAAGTGGGGTGTGAGGTGGGGAGCAGTGTGTTATATTCCCAGCAGACAGGGGGGTTTGAGGTGGAGAGCAGTATGTCATATTCCCAGCAGACAGGGGGATGTGAGGTGTGGAACAGTGTGTTATATTCCCAGCAGACAGGGGTGTGTGAGGTAGGGAGCAGTGTGTTATACTCCCAGCTGACAGGGGGATGAGAGGTGGGGACCAGTGAGTTATATTCCCAGCAGACAGCGTGGTTTGAGGTGGGGAGCAGTGAATTATATTCCCAGCAGACAGGGGTGTGAGGTGGGGAGCAGTGTGTTATATTCCCAGCAGACAGCGGGATGTGAGGTGGGGAGCAGTGTGTCATATTCCCAGCAGACAGGGGTGTGTGAGGTGGGGAACATTGTGTTATATTCCCAGCAGAAAGTGGGGTTTGAGGTGGGGAGCAGTCTGTCATATTCCCAGCAGACAGGGGTGTGTGAGGTGCGGAGAAGTGAGTTATATTCCCAGCAGACAGGGGGATGTGAGGTTGGGAACATTGTGTGATATTCCCAGCAGAAAGAGGGGTGTGAGGTGGGGAGCAGTGTGTTATATTCCCAGCAGACAGCGGGGTGTGAGGTGGGGAACATTGTGTTATATTCCCAGCAGACAGGGGTATATGAGGTGGGGACCAATGAGTTATATTCCCAGCAGACTGGGGTTGTGTGAGGTGGGGAGCAGTGAGTTATATTCCCAGCAGACAGGGGTGTGTGAGGTGGGGAGAATGTGTTATATTCCCAGCAGACAGGGGTGTGTGAGGTGGGGAGCAGTGAGTCAGATTCCCAGCAGACAGCGGGGATATAAGGTGGGGAGCAGTGTGTTATATTCCCAGCAGACAGGGGGGTGTGAGGTGGGGAGCAGTGTGTTATATTCCCAGCAGACAGCGGGATGTGAGGTGGGGAGCAGTGTGTTATAATCCCAGCAGACAGGGGTGTGTGAGGTGGGGAGCAGTGAGTCAGATTCCCAGCAGACAGCGGGGATGTGAGGTGGGGAGCAGTGTGTTATATTCCCACCGGACAGGGGGTTGTGAGGTGGGGAGCAGTGTGTTATATTCCCAGCAGACAGGGGTGTGTGAGGTGGGGAGCAGTGAGTCAGATTCCCAGCAGACAGCGGGGTGTGAGGTGGGGAACAGAGTGTTATCTTCCCAGGAGACAGGGGGTTGTGAGGTGGAGAGCAGTGTGTTATGTTCCCAGCAGACAGCGGTGTGAGGTGGGGAGCAGTGTGTTATATTCCCAGCAGACAGCGGGATGTGAGGTGGGGAGCAGTGTGTTATAATCCCAGCAGACAGGGGGGTGTGAGGTGGGGAGCAGTGAGTCAGATTCCCAGCAGACAGCGGGGATGTTAGGTGGGGAGCAGTGTGTTATATTCCCAGCAAACAGCGGGGTGTGTGAGGTGGGGAGCAGTGAGTCAGATTCCCAGCAGACAGCGGGGATGTGAGGTGGGGAGCAGTGTGTTATATTCCCAGCAGACAGGGGTGTGTGAGGTGGGGAGCAGTGTGTCAGATTCCCAGCAGACAGCGGGGTGTGAGGTGGGGAACAGAGTGTTATCTTCCCAGGAGACAGGGGGTTGTGAGGTGGAGAGCAGTGTGTTATGTTCCCAGCAGACAGCGGTGTGAGGTGGGGAGCAGTGTGTTATATTCCCAGCAGACAGGAAATGTGAGGTAGGGAGCAATTCGTTAAATTCCCAGCTGACAGCGGGGTGTGAGGTGGGGAACATTGTGTTATATTCCCAGCAGAAAGTGGGGTTTGAGGTGGGGAGCAGTCTGTCATATTCCCAGTAGACAGGGGTGTGTGAGGTGTGGAGAAGTGAGTTATATTCCCAGCAGACAGGGGGATGTGAGGTGGGGAACAGTGTGTTATATTCCCAGCAGACAGGGGGATGTGAGGTGGTGGGCAGTGTGTTATATTCCCAGCAGACAGGGGTGTGTGAGGTGGGGACCAATGAGTTATATTCCCAGCAGACAGGGGGGATGAGAGGTGCGGAACAGTGTTATATTCCCAGCAGACATGGGGATGTGAGGTGCGGAACAGTGTGTTATATTTCCAGCAGACAGGGGTGTTTGAGGAGGGGAGCAGTGTTTTATATTCCCAGCAGACAGGGGGATTGAGAGGTGGGGACCAGTGAGTTATATTCCCAGCAGACAGGGGTGTGTGAGGTGGGGAGCAGTGAGTTAGATTCCCAGAAGACCGCAGGGATGTGAGGTGGGGAGCAGTGTGTTATATTCCCAGCAGACAGGGGGGTGTGAGATGGGGAGCAGTGTGTTATATTCCCAGCAGACAGGGGGATCTGAGGTGGGGAGCAGTGTGTTATATTCCCAGCAGACAGGGGGGTGTGAGGTGGGGAGCAGTGTGTTATATTCCCAGCAGACAGCGGGGTGTGAGGTCAGGAGCAGTGTGTTATATTCCCAGCAGACAGAGGTGTGAGGTGGGGAGCAGTGTGTTATATTCCCAGCAGGCAGGGAATATGATGTGGGAAGCAGTTTGTTGAATTCCCAGCAGACAGGGGGGTGTGAGGTGGGGGGCAGTGTGTTATATTCCCAGCAGACAGGGGTGTGTGAGGTGGGGAGCAGTGTGTTATATTCCCAGCAGACAGGGGTGTGAATTGGGGAACCGTGTGTTATATTCCCAGCAGACAGGGGTGTGAGGTGGGGAGCAGTGTGTTATATTTCCAGCAGACAGCAGGATGTGAGGTGGGGAGCAGTGTGTTATATTCCCAGCAGACAGGGGCGTGTGAGGTGGGGAGCAGTGTGTTATATTCCCAGCAGACAGGGGTGTGAGTTGGGGAACAGTGTGTTATATTCCCAGCAGACAGGGGGATGTGAGGTTAGGAACCGTGTGTTATATTCCCAGCAGTCAGCGGGATGTGAGGTGGGGAACTGTGTGTTATATTCCCAGCAGACAGGGGTGTGAGGTGGGGAGCAGTGTGTTATATTCCCAGCAGACAGCGGGATGTGAGGTGGGGAGCAGTGTGTTATATTCCCAGCAGACGGGTGGGTGTGAGGTGGGGAGCAGTGAGTTATATTCCCAGCAGACAGGGGGTTGTGAGGTGGGGAGCAGTGAGTTATATTCCCAGCAGACAGGGGGATGTGAGCTGGGGAGCAGTGAGTTATATTCCCAGCAGACAGGGGGATGTGAGGTGGGGAGCAGTGAATTATATTCCCAGCAGTCAGGGGTGTGAGGTGGGGAGCAGTGTGTTATATTCCCAGCAGACAGCGTGGTGTGAGGTGGGGAGCAGTGTGTTATATTCCCAGCAGAAAGAGGGGTGTGAGGTGGGGAGCAGTGTGTTATATTGCCAGCAGACAGTGGGATGTGAGGTGGGGAGCAGTGTGTTATATTCCCAGCAGACAGGGGGATTTGAGCTGGGGAGCAGTGTGTCATATTCCCAGCAGACAGGGTGTGTGAGGTGGGGAGCAGTATGTCATATTCCCAGCAGATAGCGGGATGTGAGGTGGGGAACCTTGTGCTATATTCCCAGCACACAGGGGTGGGAGGTGGGGAGCAATGAGTTATATTCCCAGCAGACAGGGGGGTTTGAGGTGGGGAGCAGTGTGTAATGTTCCCAGCAGACAGCAAGATGGGAGGTGGGAAACATTGTGTTATATTCCCAGCAGACAGGGGGGTGTGAGGTGGGGAACATTGTGTTATATTCCCAGCAGAAAGTGGGGTGTGAGGTGGGGAGCAGTGTGTTATATTCCCAGCAGACAGTGGGGTTTGAGGTGGGGAGCAGTATGTCATATTCCCAGCAGACAGGGGGATGTGAGGTGGTGGGCAGTGTGTTATATTCCCAGCAGACAGGGGTGTGTGAGGTGGGGAGCAGTGAGTTATATTCCCAGCAGACAGGGGGATGTGAGGTGGGGAGCAGTGTGTTATATTCCTAGCAGACGGGGGGATGAGAGGATGGGAGCAGTGAGTTATATTCCCAACAGACAGAGGGGTGTGAGGTGGGAAGCAGTGAGTTATATTCCCAGCAGACAGGGATGTGTGAAGTAGGGAACAGTGTGTTATATTCCCAGCAGACAGGGGGGATGAGAGGTGGGGACCAGTGAGTTATATTCCCAGCAGACAGGGGTGTGAGGTGGGGAGCAGTATGTTATATTCCCAGCAGACATGGGTTTCCTAGGTGGGGAGCAGTGTGTTATATTCCCAGCAGACAGGGGTGTGAGGTGGGGAGCAGTGTGTTATATTCCCAGCAGACAGGGGGTTGTGAGGTGGGGACCAGTGAGTTATATTCCCAGCAGACAGGGGGGTGTGAGATGTGGAGCAGTGTGTTATATTCCCAGCAGACAGGGGGTGTGAGGTGGGGAGCAGTGTGTTATATTCCCAGCAGACAGGGGGATCTGAGGTGGGGAGCAGTGTGTTATATTCCCAGCAGACAGGGGGGTGTGAGGTGGGGAGCAGTGTGTTATATTCCCAGCAGAAAGTGGGGTTTGAGGTGGGGTGCAGTCTGTCATATTCCCAGCAGACAGGGGTGTGTGAGGTGCGGAGAAGTGAGTTATATTCCCAGCAGACAGGGGGATGTGAGGTGGGGAACAGTGTGTTATATTCTCAGCAGACAGGGGGATGTGAGGTTGGGAACATTGTGTGATATTCCCAGCAGAAAGAGGGGTGTGAGGTGGGGAGCAGTGTGTTATATTCCCAGCAGACAGCGGGGTGTGAGGTGGGGAACATTGTGTTATATTCCCAGCAGACAGGGGTATATGAGGTGGGGACCAATGAGTTATATTCCCAGCAGACTGGGGTTGTGTGAGGTGGGGAGCAGTGAGTTATATTCCCAGCAGACAGGGGTGTGTGAGGTGGGGAGAATGTGTTATATTCCCAGCAGACAGGGGTGTGTGAGGTGGGGAGCAGTGAGTCAGATTCCCAGCAGACAGCGGGGATATAAGGTGGGGAGCAGTGTGTTATATTCCCAGCAGACAGGGGGGTGTGAGGTGGGGAGCAGTGTGTTATATTCCCAGCAGACAGCGGGATGTGAGGTGGGGAGCAGTGTGTTATAATCCCAGCAGACAGGGGTGTGTGAGGTGGGGAGCAGTGAGTCAGATTCCCAGCAGACAGCGGGGATGTGAGGTGGGGAGCAGTGTGTTATATTCCCACCAGACAGGGGGATGTGAGGTGGGGAGCAGTGTGTTATATTCCCAGCAGACAGGGGTGTGTGAGGTGGGGAGCAGTGAGTCAGATTCCCAGCAGACAGCGGGGTGTGAGGTGGGGAACAGAGTGTTATCTTCCCAGGAGACAGGGGGTTGTGAGGTGGAGAGCAGTGTGTTATGTTCCCAGCAGACAGCGGTGTGAGGTGGGGAGCAGTGTGTTATATTCCCAGCAGACAGCGGGATGTGAGGTGGGGAGCAGTGTGTTATAATCCCAGCAGACAGGGGGGTGTGAGGTGGGGAGCAGTGAGTCAGATTCCCAGCAGACAGCGGGGATGTTAGGTGGGGAGCAGTGTGTTATATTCCCAGCAAACAGCGGGGTGTGTGAGGTGGGGAGCAGTGAGTCAGATTCCCAGCAGACAGCGGGGATGTGAGGTGGGGAGCAGTGTGTTATATTCCCAGCAGACAGGGGTGTGTGAGGTGGGGAGCAGTGAGTCAGATTCCCAGCAGACAGCGGGGTGTGAGGTGGGGAACAGAGTGTTATCTTCCCAGGAGACAGGGGGTTGTGAGGTGGAGAGCAGTGTGTTATGTTCCCAGCAGACAGCGGTGTGAGGTGGGGAGCAGTGTGTTATATTCCCAGCAGACAGGAAATGTGAGGTAGGGAGCAATTCGTTAAATTCCCAGCTGACAGCGGGGTGTGAGGTGGGGAACATTGTGTTATATTCCCAGCAGAAAGTGGGGTTTGAGGTGGGGAGCAGTCTGTCATATTCCCAGTAGACAGGGGTGTGTGAGGTGTGGAGAAGTGAGTTATATTCCCAGCAGACAGGGGGATGTGAGGTGGGGACCAGTGTGTTATATTCCCAGCAGACAGGGGGATGTGAGGTGGTGGGCAGTGTGTTATATTCCCAGCAGACAGGGGTGTGTGAGGTGGGGACCAATGAGTTATATTCCCAGCAGACAGGGGGGATGAGAGGTGCGGAACAGTGTTATATTCCCAGCAGACATGGGGATGTGAGGTGCGGAACAGTGTGTTATATTTCCAGCAGACAGGGGTGTTTGAGGAGGGGAGCAGTGTTTTATATTCCCAGCAGACAGGGGGATTGAGAGGTGGGGACCAGTGAGTTATATTCCCAGCAGACAGGGGTGTGTGAGGTGGGGAGCAGTGAGTTAGATTCCCAGAAGACCGCAGGGATGTGAGGTGGGGAGCAGTGTGTTATATTCCCAGCAGACAGGGGGGTGTGAGATGGGGAGCAGTGTGTTATATTCCCAGCAGACAGGGGGATCTGAGGTGGGGAGCAGTGTGTTATATTCCCAGCAGACAGGGGGGTGTGAGGTGGGGAGCAGTGTGTTATATTCCCAGCAGACAGCGGGGTGTGAGGTCAGGAGCAGTGTGTTATATTCCCAGCAGACAGAGGTGTGAGGTGGGGAGCAGTGTGTTATATTCCCAGCAGGCAGGGAATATGATGTGGGAAGCAGTTTGTTGAATTCCCAGCAGACAGGGGGGTGTGAGGTGGGGGGCAGTGTGTTATATTCCCAGCAGACAGGGGTGTGTGAGGTGGGGAGCAGTGTGTTATATTCCCAGCAGACAGGGGTGTGAATTGGGGAACCGTGTGTTATATTCCCAGCAGACAGGGGTGTGAGGTGGGGAGCAGTGTGTTATGTTCCCAGCAGACAGGGGTGTGAGGTGGGGAGCAGTGTGTTATATTTCCAGCAGACAGCAGGATGTGAGGTGGGGAGCAGTGTGTTATATTCCCAGCAGACAGGGGCGTGTGAGGTGGGGAGCAGTGTGTTATATTCCCAGCAGACAGGGGTGTGAGTTGGGGAACAGTGTGTTATATTCCCAGCAGACAGGGGGATGTGAGGTTAGGAACCGTGTGTTATATTCCCAGCAGTCAGCGGGATGTGAGGTGGGGAACTGTGTGTTTTATTCCCAGCAGACAGGGGTGTGAGGTGGGGAGCAGTGTGTTATATTCCCAGCAGACAGCGGGATGTGAGGTGGGGAGCAGTGTGTTATATTCCCAGCAGACGGGTGGGTGTGAGGTGGGGAGCAGTGAGTTATATTCCCAGCAGACAGGGGGTTGTGAGGTGGGGAGCAGTGAGTTATATTCCCAGCAGACAGGGGGATGTGAGCTGGGGAGCAGTGAGTTATATTCCCAGCAGACAGGGGGGTGTGAGGTGGGGAGCAGTGTGTTATATTCCCAGCAGACAGCGTGGTGTGAGGTGGGGAGCAGTGTGTTATATTCCCAGCAGAAAGAGGGGTGTGAGGTGGGGAGCAGTGTGTTATATTGCCAGCAGACAGTGGGATGTGAGGTGGGGAGCAGTGTGTTATATTCCCAGCAGACAGGGGGATTTGAGCTGGGGAGCAGTGTGTCATATTTCCAGCAGACAGGGTGTGTGAGGTGGGGAGCAGTATGTCATATTCCCAGCAGATAGCGGGATGTGAGGTGGGGAACCTTGTGCTATATTCCCAGCACACAGGGGTGGGAGGTGGGGAGCAATGAGTTATATTCCCAGCAGACAGGGGGTTTGAGGTGGGGAGCAGTGTGTAATGTTCCCAGCAGACAGCAAGATGGGAGGTGGGAAACATTGTGTTATATTCCCAGCAGACAGGGGGGTGTGAGGTGGGGAACATTGTGTTATATTCCCAGCAGAAAGTGGGGTGTGAGGTGGGGAGCAGTGTGTTATATTCCCAGCAGACAGTGGGGTTTGAGGTGGGGAGCAGTATGTCATATTCCCAGCAGACAGGGGGATGTGAGGTGGTGGGCAGTGTGTTATATTCCCAGCAGACAGGGGTGTGTGAGGTGGGGAGCAGTGAGTTATATTTCAGCAGACAGGGGGATGTGAGGTGGGGAGCAGTGTGTTATATTCCTAGCAGACGGGGGGATGAGAGGATGGGAGCAGTGAGTTATATTCCCAACAGACAGAGGGGTGTGAGGTGGGAAGCAGTGAGTTATATTCCCAGCAGACAGGGATGTGTGAAGTAGGGAACAGTGTGTTATATTCCCAGCAGACAGGGGGGATGAGAGGTGGGGACCAGTGAGTTATATTCCCAGCAGACAGGGGTGTGAGGTGGGGAGCAGGATGTTATATTCCCAGCAGACATGGGTTTCCTAGGTGGGGAGCAGTGTGTTATATTCCCAGCAGACAGGGGTGTGAGGTGGGGAGCAGTGTGTTATATTCCCAGCAGACAGGGGGTTGTGAGGTGGGGACCAGTGAGTTATATTCCCAGCAGACAGGGGGGTGTGAGATGTGGAGCAGTGTGTTATATTCCCAGCAGACAGGGGGATCTGAGGTGGGGAGCAGTGTGTTATATTCCCAGCAGACAGGGGGGTGTGAGGTGTGGAGCAGTGTGTTATATTCCCAGCAGACAGGGGGGATGAGAGGTGGGGACCAGTGAGTTATATTCCCAGCAGACAGGGGTGTGAGGTGGGGAGCAGTATGTTATATTCCCAGCAGACATGGGTTTCCTAGGTGGGGAGCAGTGTGTTATATTCCCAGCAGACAGGGGTGTGAGGTGGGGAGCAGTGTGTTATATTCCCAGCAGACAGGGGGTTGTGAGGTGGGGACCAGTGAGTTATATTCCCAGCAGACAGGGGGGTGTGAGATGGGGAGCAGTGTGTTATATTCCCAGCAGACAGGGGGATCTGAGGTGGGGAGCAGTGTGTTATATTCCCAGCAGACAGGGGGGTGTGAGGTGGGGAGCAGTGTGTTATATTCCCAGCAGACAGCGGGGTGTGAGGTCAGGAGCAGTGTGTTATATTCCCAGCAGACAGAGGTGTGAGGTGGGGAGCAGTGTGTTATATTCCCAGCAGGCAGGGAATATGAGGTGGGAAGCAGTTTGTTGAATTCCCAGCAGACAGGGGGGTGTGAGGTGGGGGGCAGTGTGTTATATTCCCAGCAGACAGGGGTGTGTGAGGTGGGGAGCAGTGTGTTATATTCCCAGCAGACAGGGGTGTGAATTGGGGAACCGTGTGTTATATTCCCAGCAG
This sequence comes from Hemiscyllium ocellatum, assembly GCF_020745735.1. Classification (NCBI taxonomy): domain Eukaryota; kingdom Metazoa; phylum Chordata; class Chondrichthyes; order Orectolobiformes; family Hemiscylliidae; genus Hemiscyllium; species Hemiscyllium ocellatum. The sequence continues at coordinate 58,798 of NW_026867903.1, forward strand.
ACAGGGGTGTGAGGTGGGGAGCAGTGTGTTATGTTCCCAGCAGACAGGGGTGTGAGGTGGGGAGCAGTGTGTTATATTCCCAGCAGACAGCAGGATGTGAGGTGGGGAGCAGTGTGTTATATTCCCAGCAGACAGGGGCGTGTGAGGTGGGGAGCAGTGTGTTATATTCCCAGCAGACAGGGGTGTGAGTTGGGGAACAGTGTGTTATATTCCCAGCAGACAGGGGGATGTGAGGTTAGGAACCGTGTGTTATATTCCCAGCAGTCAGCGGGATGTGAGGTGGGGAACTGTGTGTTATATTCCCAGCAGACAGGGGTGTGAGGTGGGGAGCAGTGTGTTATATTCCCAGCAGACAGCGGGATGTGAGGTGGGGAACAGTGTGTTATATTCCCAGCAGACAGGGGTGTGTGAGGTGGGGAGCAGTGAGTTATATTCCCAGCAGACAGGGGGATGTGAGGTGGGGAGGAGTGTGTTATATTCCTAGCAGACGGGGGGATGAGAGGTGGGGACCAGTGAGTTATATTCCCAACAGACAGAGGGGTGTGAGGTGGGAAGCAGTGAGTTATATTCCCAGCAGACAGGGATGTGCGAAGTAGGGAACAGTGTGTTATATTCCCAGCAGACAGGGGGATGAGAGGTGGGGACCAGTGAGTTATATTCCCAGCAGACAGGGGTGTGAGGTGGGGAGCAGTATGTTATATTCCCAGCAGACATGGGTTTCCTCGTTGGGGAGCAGTGTGTTATATTCCCAGCAGACAGGGGTGTGAGGTGGGGAGCAGTGTGTTATATTCCCAGCAGACAGGGGGTTGTGAGGTGGGGACCAGTGAGTTATATTCCCAGCAGACAGGGGGGTGTGAGATGTGGAGCAGTGTGTTATATTCCCAGCAGACAGGGGGATCTGAGGTGGGGAGCAGTGTGTTATATTCCCAGCAGACAGGAGGTGGGGAACTGTGTGTTATATTCCCAGCAGACAGCGGGGTGTGAGGTCAGGAGCAGTGTGTTATATTCCCAGCAGACAGAGGTGTGAGGTGGGGAGCAGTGTGTTATATTCCCAGCAGGCAGGGAATATGAGGTGGGAAGCAGTTTGTTGAATTCCCAGCGGACAGGGGGGTGTGAGGTGGGGGGCAGTGTGTTATATTCCCAGCAGACAGGGGTGTGTGAGGTGGGGAGCAGTGTGTTATATTCCCAGCAGACAGGGGTGTGAATTGGGGAACCGTGTGTTATATTCCCAGCAGACAGGGGTGTGAGGTGGGGAGCAGTGTGTTATGTTCCCAGCAGACAGGGGTGTGAGGTGGGGAGCCGTGTGTTATATTCCCAGCAGACAGCAGGATGTGAGGTGGGGTGCAGTGTGTTATATTCCCAGCAGACAGGGGCGTGTGAGGTGGGGAGCAGTGTGTTATATTCCCAGCAGACTGGGGTGTGAGTTGGGGAACAGTGTGTTATATTCCCAGCAGACAGGGGGATGTGAGGTGGGAACCGTGTGTTATATTCCCAGCAGTCAGCGGGATGTGAGGTGGGGAACTGTGTGTTATATTCCCAGCAGACAGGGGTGTGAGGTGGGGAGCAGTGTGTTATATTCCCAGCAGACAGCGGGATGTGAGGTGGGGAACAGTGTGTTATATTCCCAGCAGACGGGTGGGTGTGAGGTGGGGAGCAGTGAGTTATATTCCCAGCAGACAGGGGGTTGTGAGGTGGGGAGCAGTGAGTTATATTCCCAGCAGACAGGGGGATGTGAGCTGGGGAGCAGTGAATTATATTCCCAGCAGTCAGGGGTGTGAGGTGGGGAGCAGTGTGTTATATTCCCAGCAGACAGCGTGGTGTGAGGTGGGGAGCAGTGTGTTATATTCCCAGCAGAAAGTGGGGTGTGAGGTGGGGAGCAGTGTGTTATATTGCCAGCAGACAGTGGGATGTGAGGTGGGGAGCAGTGTGTTATATTCCCAGCAGACAGGGGGATTTGAGCTGGGGAGCAGTGTGTCATATTCCCAGCAGACAGGGTGTGTGAGGTGGGGAGCAGTATGTCATATTCCCAGCAGATAGCGGGATGTGAGGTGAGGAACCTTGTGCTATATTCCCAGCACACAGGGGTGGGAGGTGGGGAGCAATGAGTTATATTCCCAGCAGACAGTGGGGTTTGAGGTGGGGAGCAGTGTGTAATGTTCCCAGCAGACAGCAAGATGTGAGGTGGGAAACATTGTGTTATATTCCCAGCAGACAGGGGGGTGTGAGGTGGGGAACATTGTGTTATATTCCCAGCAGAAAGTGGGGTGTGAGGTGGGGAGCAGTGTGTTATATTCCCAGCAGACAGGGGGGTTTGAGGTGGGGAGCAGTATGTCATATTCCCAGCAGACAGGGGGATGTGAGGTGGTGGGCAGTGTGTTATATTCCCAGCAGACAGGGGTGTGTGAGGTGGGGAGCAGTGAGTTATATTCCCAGCAGACAGGGGGATGTGAGGTGGGGACCAGTGAGTTATATTCCCAACAGACAGAGGGGTGTGAGGTGGGAAGCAGTGAGTTATATTCCCAGCAGACAGGGATGTGTGAAGTAGGGAACAGTGTGTTATATTCCCAGCAGACAGGGGGATGAGAGGTGGGGAACAGTGTGTTATATTCCCAGCAGACAGGGGGATGTGAGGTGGTGGGCAGTGTGTTATATTCCCAGCAGACAGGGGTGTGAGGTGGGGAGCAGTATGTTATATTCCCAGCAGACATGGGTTTCCTAGGTGGGGAGCAGTGTGTTATATTCCCAGCAGACAGGGGTGTGAGGTGGGGAGCAGTGTGTTATATTCCCAGCAGAAAGTGGGGTTTGAGGTGGGGAGCAGTCTGTCATATTCCCAGCAGACAGGGGTGTGTGAGGTGTGGAGAAGTGAGTTATATTCCCAGCAGACAGGGGGATGTGAGGTGGGGAACAGTGTGTTATATTCCCAGCAGACAGGGGGATGTGAGGTGGTGGGCAGTGTGTTATATTCCCAGCAGACAGGGGTGTGTGAGGTGGGGACCAATGAGTTATATTCCCAGCAGACAGGGGGATGAGAGGTGCGGAACAGTGTTATATTCCCAGCAGACATGGGGATGTGAGGTGCGGAACAGTGTGTTATATTTCCAGCAGACAGGGGTGCTTGAGGTGGGGAGCAGTGTTTTATATTCCCAGCAGACAGGGGGATTGAGAGGTGGGGACCAGTGAGTTATATTCCCAGCAGACAGGGGTGTGTGAGGTGGGGAGCAGTGAGTTAGATTCCCAGCAGACAGCAGGGATGTGAGGTGGGGAGCAGTGTGTTATATTCCCAGCAGACAGGGGGGTGTGAGATGGGGAGCAGTGTGTTATATTCCCAGCAGACAGGGGGATCTGAGGTGGGGAGCAGTGTGTTATATTCCAGCAGACAGGGGGGTGTGAGGTGGGGAGCAGTGTGTTATATTCCCAGCAGACAGCGGGGTGTGAGGTCAGGAGCAGTGTGTTATATTCCCAGCAGACAGAGGTGTGAGGTGGGGAGCAGTGTGTTATATTCCCAGCAGACAGGGAATATGAGGTGGGAAGCAGTTTGTTGAATTCCCAGCAGACAGGGGGGTGTGAGGTGGGGGGCAGTGTGTTATATTCCCAGCAGACAGGGGTGTGTGAGGTGGGGAGCAGTGTGTTGTATTCCCAGCAGACAGGGGTGTGAATTGGGGAACCGTGTGTTATATTCCCAGCAGACAGGGGTGTGAGGTGGGGAGCAGTGTGTTATGTTCCCAGCAGACAGGGGTGTGAGGTGGGGAGCAGTGTGTTATATTCCCAGCAGACAGCAGGATGTGAGGTGGGGAGCAGTGTGTTATATTCCCAGCAGACAGGGGCGTGTGAGGTGGGGAGCAGTGTGTTATATTCCCAGCAGACAGGGGTGTGAGTTGGGGAACAGTGTGTTATATTCCCAGCAGACAGGGGGATGTGAGGTTAGGAACCGTGTGTTATATTCCCAGCAGTCAGCGGGATGTGAGGTGGGGAACTGTGTGTTATATTCCCAGCAGACAGGGGTGTGAGGTGGGGAGCAGTGTGTTATATTCCCAGCAGACAGCGGGATGTGAGGTGGGGAACAGTGTGTTATATTCCCAGCAGACGGGTGGGTGTGAGGTGGGGAGCAGTGAGTTATATTCCCAGCAGACAGGGGGTTGTGAGGTGGGGAGCAGTGAGTTATATTCCCAGCAGACAGGGGGATGTGAGCTGGGGAGCAGTGAGTTATATTCCCAGCAGACAGGGGGATGTGAGGTGGGGAGCAGTGAATTATATTCCCAGCAGACAGGGGGATTTGAGCTGGGGAGCAGTGTGTCATATTCCCAGCAGACAGGGTGTGTGAGGTGGGGAGCAGTATGTCATATTCCCAGCAGATAGCGGGATGTGAGGTGGGGAACCTTGTGCTATATTCCCAGCACACAGGGGTGGGAGGTGGGGAGCAATGAGTTATATTCCCAGCAGACAGGGGGGTTTGAGGTGGGGAGCAGTGTGTAATGTTCCCAGCAGACAGCAAGATGGGAGGTGGGAAACATTGTGTTATATTCCCAGCAGACAGGGGGGTGTGAGGTGGGGAACATTGTGTTATATTCCCAGCAGAAAGTGGGGTGTGAGGTGGGGAGCAGTGTGTTATATTCCCAGCAGACAGGGGGGTTTGAGGTGGGGAGCAGTATGTCATATTCCCAGCAGACAGGGGGATGTGAGGTGGTGGGCAGTGTGTTATATTCCCAGCAGACAGGGGTGTGTGAGGTGGGGAGCAGTGAGTTATATTCCCAGCAGACAGGGGGATGTGAGGTGGGAAGCAGTGTGTTATATTCCTAGCAGACGGGGGGATGAGAGGTGGGGACCAGTGAGTTATATTCCCAACAGACAGAGGGGTGTGAGGTGGGAAGCAGTGAGTTATATTCCCAGCAGACAGGGATGTGTGAAGTAGGGAACAGTGTGTTATATTCCCAGCAGACAGGGGGATGAGAGGTGGGGACCAGTGAGTTATATTCCCAGCAGACAGGGGTGTGAGGTGGGGAGCAGTATGTTATATTCCCAGCAGACATGGGTTTCCTAGGTGGGGAGCAGTGTGTTATATTCCCAGCAGACAGGGGTGTGAGGTGGGGAGCAGTGTGTTATATTCCCAGCAGACAGGGGGTTGTGAGGTGGGGACCAGTGAGTTATATTCCCAGCAGACAGCGTGGTGTGAGGTGGGGAGCAGTGTGTTATATTCCCAGCAGAAAGTGGGGTGTGAGGTAGGGAGCAGTGTGTTATATTCCCAGCAGACAGCGGGATGTGAGGTGGGGAGCAGTGTGTCATATTCCCAGCAGACAGGGTGTGTGAGGTGGGGAACATTGTGTTATATTCCCAGCAGAAAGTGGGGTTTGAGGTGGGGAGCAGTCTGTCATATTCCCAGCAGACAGGTGTGTGTGAGGTGTGGAGAAGTGAGTTATATTCCCAGCAGACAGGGGGATGTGAGGTTGGGAACATTGTGTGATATTCCCAGCAGAAAGTGGGGTGTGAGGTGGGGAGCAGTGTGTTATATTCCCAGCAGACAGCGGGGTGTGAGGTGGGGAACATTGTGTTATATTCCCAGCAGACAGGGGTATATGAGGTGGGGACCAATGAGTTATATTCCCAGCAGACTGGGGTTGTGTGAGGTGGGGAGAATGTGTTATATTCCCAGCAGACAGGGGTGTGTGAGGTGGGGAGCAGTGAGTCAGATTCCCAGCAGACAGCGGGGATGTAAGGTGGGGAGCAGTGTGTTATATTCCCAGCAGACAGGGGGGGTGTGAGGTGGGGAGCAGTGTGTTATATTCCCAGCAGACAGCGGGATGTGAGGTGGGGAGCAGTGTGTTATAATCCCAGCAGACAGGGGTGTGTGAGGTGGGGAGCAGTGAGTCAGATTCCCAGCAGACAGCGGGGATGTGAGGTGGGGAGCCGTGTGTAATATTCCCACCAGACAGGGGGATGTGAGGTGGGGAGCAGTGTGTTATATTCCCAGCAGACAGGGGTGTGTGAGGTGGGGAGCAGTGAGTCAGATTCCCAGCAGACAGCGGGGATGTGAGGTGGGGAGCAGTGTGTTATATTCCCAGCAGACAGGGGGATGTGAGGTGGGGAACAGTGTGTTATCATCCCAGGAGACAGGGTGTTGTGAGGTGGAGAGCAGTGTGTTATATTCCCAGCAGACAGCGGTGTGAGGTGGGGAGCAGTGTGTTATGTTCCCAGCAGACAGGAAATGTGAGGTAGGGAGCAGTTAGTTAAATTCCCAGCTGACAGCGGGGTGTGAGGTGGGGAACATTGTGTTATATTCCCAGCAGAAAGTGGGGTTTGAGGTGGGGAGCAGTCTGTCATATTCCCAGCAGACAGTAGTGTGTGAGGTGTGGAGAAGTGAGTTATATTCCCAGCAGACAGGGGGATGTGAGGTGGGGAACAGTGTGTTATATTCCCAGCAGACAGGGGGATGTGAGGTGGTGGGCAGTGTGTTATATTCCCAGCAGACAGGGGTGTGTGAGGTGGGGACCAATGAGTTATATTCCCAGCAGACAGGGGGATGAGAGGTGCGGAACAGTGTTATATTCCCAGCAGACATGGGGATGTGAGGTGCGGAACAGTGTGTTATATTTCCAGCAGACAGGGGTGCTTGAGGTGGGGAGCAGTGTTTTATATTCCCAGCAGACAGGGGGATTGAGAGGTGGGGACCAGTGAGTTATATTCCCAGCAGACAGGGGTGTGTGAGGTGGGGAGCAGTGAGTTAGATTCCCAGCAGACAGCAGGGATGTGAGGTGGGGAGCAGTGTGTTATATTCCCAGCAGACAGGGGGGTGTGAGATGGGGAGCAGTGTGTTATATTCCCAGCAGACAGGGGGATCTGAGGTGGGGAGCAGTGTGTTATATTCCAGCAGACAGGGGGGTGTGAGGTGGGGAGCAGTGTGTTATATTCCCAGCAGACAGCGGGGTGTGAGGTCAGGAGCAGTGTGTTATATTCCCAGCAGACAGAGGTGTGAGGTGGGGAGCAGTGTGTTATATTCCCAGCAGACAGGGGGATGTGAGGTTAGGAACCGTGTGTTATATTCCCAGCAGACAGGGGTGTGAGGTGGGGAGCAGTGTGTTATGTTCCCAGCAGACAGGGGTGTGAGGTGGGGAGCAGTGTGTTATATTCACAGCAGACAGGGGGGTGTGAGGTGGGGAGCAGTGTGTTATATTCCCAGCAGACAGGGGTGTGAATTGGGGAACAGTGTGTTATATTCCCGGCAGACAGGGGGATGTGAGGTTAGGAACCGTGTGTTATATTCCCAGCAGACAGGGGTGTGAGGTGGGGAGCAGTGTGTTATGTTCCCAGCAGACAGGGGTGTGAGGTGGGGAGCAGTGTGTTATATTCACAGCAGACAGCGGGATGTGAGGTGGGGAGCAGTGTGTTATATTCCCAGCAGACAGGGGCATGTGAGGTGGGGAGCAGTGTGTTATATTCCCAGCAGACAGGGGTGTGAGTTGGGGAACAGTGTGTTATATTCCCAGCAGACAGGGGGATGTGAGGTTAGGAACCGTGTGTTATATTCCCAGCAGACAGCGGGATGTGAGGTGGGGAACTGTGTGTTATATTCCCAGCAGACAGCGGGATGTGAGGTGGGGAGCAGTGTGTTATATTCCCAGCAGACAGCGGGATGTGAGGTGGGGAGCAGTGAATTTATTCCCAGCAGACAGGTGGATGTGAGGTGGGGAGCAGTGAGTTATATTCCCAGCAGACAGGTGGATGTGAGGTGGGGAGCAGTGAGTTATATTCCCAGCAGACAGTGGGATGTGAGGTGGGGAGCAGTGAATTATATTCCCAGCAGTCAGGGATGTGAGGTGGGGAGCAGTGTGTTATATTCCCAGCAGACAGCGTGGTGTGAGGTGGGGAGCAGTGTGTTATATTCCCAGCAGAAAGTGGGGTGTGAGGTGGGGAGCAGTGTGTTATATTGCCAGCAGACAGCGGGATGTGAGGTGGGGAGCAGTGAATTTATTCCCAGCAGACAGTGGGATGTGAGGTGGGGAGCAGTGTGTTATATTCCCAGCAGACAGGGGGATTTGAGCTGGGGAGCTGTATGTCATATTCCCAGCAGACAGGGTGTGTGAGGTGGGGAGCAGTATGTCATATTCCCAGCAGATAGCGGGATGTGAGGTGGGGAACCTTGTGTTATATTCCCAGCACACAGGGGTGTGAGGTGGGGAGCAATGAGTTATATTCCCAGCAGACAGGGGGTTTGAGGTGGGGAGCAGTGTGTCATGTTCCCAGCAGACAGCAAGATGTGAGGTGGGAAACATTGTGTTATATTCCCAGCAGAGAGGGGGGTGTGAGGTGGGGAACATTGTGTTATATTCCCAGCAGAAAGTGGGGTGTGAGGTGGGGAGCAGTGTGTTATATTCCCAGCAGACAGGGGGATTTGAGGTGGGGAGCAGTATGTCATATTCCCAGCAGACAGGGGGATGTGAGGTGGTGGGCAGTGTGTTATATTCCCAGCAGACAGGGGTGTGTGAGGTGGGGAGCAGTGAGTTATATTCCCAGCAGACAGGGGGATGAGAGGTGGGGACCAGTGAGTTATATTCCCAACAGACAGAGGGGTGTGAGGTGGGAAGCAGTGAGTTATATTCCCAGCAGACAGAGATGTGTGAAGTAGGGAACAGTGTGTTATATTCCCAGCAGACAGGGGGATGAGAGGTGGGGACCAGTGAGTTATATTCCCAGCAGACAGCGTGGTGTGAGGTGGGGAGCAGTGTGTTATATTTCCAGCTGACAGCGGGGTGTGAGGTGGGAAGCAGTGAATTATATTCCCAGCAGACAGGTGTGTGTGAGGTGGGGAGCAGTGAGTTAGATTCCCAGCAGACAGTGGGGATGTGAGGTGGGGAGCAGTGTGTTATATTTCCAGCAGACAGCGGGGTGTGAGGTGGGGTGCAGTGTGTTATATTCCCAGCAGACAGCGGAGTTTGAGGTGGGGAGCAGTATGTCATATTCCCAGCAGACAGGGGGGTGTGAGGTGGTGGGCAATGTGCTATATTCCCAGCAGACAGGGGTGTGTGTGGTGGGGAGCAGTGTGTTATATTCCCAGCAGAAAGGGTGTGTGAGGTGGGGAACAGTGAGTTATATTCCCTGCAGACAGCGGGGTGTGAGGTGGGGAGCAGTGAGTTATATTCCCTGCAGACAGGGGGATGTGAGGTGGGGAGCAGTGAATTATTTTCCCAGCAGACAGGGGTGTGAGGTGGGGAGCAGTGTGTTATATTCCCAGCAGACAGCGTGGTGTGAGGTGCGGAGCAGTATGTCATTTTCCCAGCAGACAGCGGGACGTGAGGTGGGGAAAGTTGTGTTATATTCCCAGCAGACAGGGGTGTGTGAGGTGGGGACCAGCGAGTTATATTCCCAGCAGATAGGGGCGTGTGAGGTGGGGAGCAGTGAGTCAGATTCCCAGCAGACAGCGGGGATGTGAGGTGGGGAGCAGTGTGTTATATTCCCAGCAGACAGCGGGATGTGAGGTGGGGAGCAGTTAGTTAAATTCCCAGCAGACAGCGGGGTGTGAGGTGGGGAGCAGTGAGTTATATTCCCAGAAGACAGCAGGATGTGAGGAGGGGAGCAGTGTGTTATATTCCCAGAAGACAGCAGGATGTGAGGTGGGGAGCAGTGTGTTATATTCCCAGCAGACAGCGGGGTGTGAGGTGGTGACAGTGTGTTATATTCCCAGCAGACAGCGGGGTGTGAGGTGGGGAGCAGTGTGTTATATTTCCAGCAGACAGCGGGGTGTGAGGTGGGGAGCAGTGAGTTAAATTCCCAGCAGACAGCGGGGTGTGAGGTGGGGAGCAGTGTGTTATATTTCCAGCAGACAGTGGGATGTGAGCAGGGGAGCAGTGTGTTATATTCCCAGCAGACAGGGGGTGTGAGGTGGGGAGCAGTGAGTTATATTCCCAGCAGACAAGGGGATGTGAGGTGGGGAGCAGTGAGTTATTGTCCCAGCAGACAGTGGGGTGTGAGGTGGGGAGCAGTGTGTTATATTCCCAACAGACAGGGGGAGGAGAGTTGGGGAGCAGTGAGTTATATTCCCAGCAGACAGCGGGTTGTGAGGTGGGGAGCAGTGTGTTATATTCCCAGCAGACAGGGGATGAGAGGTGGGGAGCATTGTGTTATATTCCCAGCAGACAGTGGGGTGTGAGGTGGGGAGCAGTGTGTTATATTCCCAGCAGACAGGGGGATGAGAGGTGGGGACCAGTGAGTTATATTCCCAGCAGACAGCGTGGTGTGAGGTGGGGAGCAGTGTGTTATATTTCCAGCAGACAGCGGGGTGTGAGGTGGGAAGCAGTGAATTATATTCCCAGCAGACAGGGGTGTGTGAGGTGGGGTGCAGTGTGTTATATTCCCAGCAGACAGCGGAGTTTGAGGTGGGGAGCAGTATGTCATATTCCCAGCAGACAGGGGGGTGTGAGGTGGTGGGCAATGTGCTATATTCCCAGCAGACAGGGGTGTGTGTGGTGGGGACCAATGAGTTATATTTCCAGCAGACAGGGGTGTGTGAGGTGGGGAGCAGTGAGTTAGATTCCCAGCAGACAGCGGGGTGTGAGGTGGGGAGCAGTGTGTTATATTCCCAGCAGACAGCGGGATGTGAGGTGGGGAGCAGTGAGTTATATTCCCAGCAGACAGGGGTGTGAGGTGGGGAGCAGTGTGTTATATTCCCAGCAGACAGCGTGGTGTGAGGTGCGGAGCAGTATGTCATATTCCCAGCAGACAGCGGGACGTGAGGTGGGGAAAGTTGTGTTATATTCCCAGCAGACAGGGGTGTGTGAGGTGGGGACCAGCGAGTTATATTCCCAGCAGACAGGGGTGTGTGAGGTGGGGAGCAGTGAGTCAGATTCCCAGCAGACAGCGGGGATGTGAGGTGGGGAGCAGTGTGTTATATTCCCAGCAGACAGGGGCGTGTGAGGTGGGGAGCAGTGTGTTATATTCCCAGCAGACAGGGGGATATGAGGTGGGGAGCAGTGTGTTATATTCCCAGCAGACAGAGGGATGTGAGGTGGGGAGCAGTTAGTTAAATTCCCAGCAGACAGCGGGGTGTGAGGTGGGGAGCAGTGTGTTATATTCCCAGAAGACAGCGGGATGTGAGGTGGGGAGCAGTTAGTTAAATTCATAGCAGACAGCGGGGTGTGAGGTGGTGACAGTGTGGTATATTCCCAGCAGACAGCGGGGTGTGAGGTGGGGAGCAGTGTGTTATATTTCCAGCAGACAGCGGGGTGTGAGGTGGGGAGCAGTGTGTTATATTCCCAGCAGACAGGGGGTGTGAGGTGGGGAGCAGTGAGTTAGATTCCCAGCAGACAAGGGGATGTGAGGTGGGGAGCAGTGAGTTATTTTCCCAGCAGACAGTGGGGTGTGAGGTGGGGAGCAGTGTGTTATATTCCCAGCAGACAGTGGGGTGTGAGGTGGGGAGCAGTGTGTTATATTCCCAACAGACAGGGGGATGAGAGTTGGGGAGCAGTGTGTTATATTCCCAGCAGACAGGGGTGTGTGGAGTGGGGAACAGTGAGTTATATTCCCAGCAGACAGCGGGTTGTGAGGTGGGGAGCAGTGTGTTATATTCCCAGCAGACAGGGGATGAGAGGTGGGGAGCAGTGTGTTATATTCCCAGCAGACATGGGGGGTGTTTTGGAGAGCAGTGTGTTATATTCCCAGCAGACAGTGGGGTGTGAGGTGGGGAGCAGTGAGTTATATTCCCAGCAGACAGGGGGGTGTGAGGTGGGGAACAGTGAGATATATACCCAGCAGACAGTGGGGTGTGAGGTGGGGAGCAGTGAGTTAAATTCCCAGCAGACAGGGGGCTGTGAGGTGGGGAGCAGTGAGTTATATTCCTAGCAGACAGGGAGATGAGAGGTGGGGAGCAGTGTGTTATATTCCCAGCAGACAGGGGGATGTGAGGTGGGGAGCAGTGTGTTATATTCCTAGCAGACAGGGGGATGAGAGGTGGGGACCAGTGAGTTATATTCCCAACAGACAGAGGGGTGTGAGGTGGGAAGCAGTGTGTTATATTTCCAGCAGACAGCGGGATGTGAGGTGGGGTGCAGTGTTTTATATTCCCAGCAGACAGCGGGGTGTGAGGTGGGGTGCAGTGTGTTATATTCCCAGCAGACAGCGGAGTTTGAGGTGGGGAGCAGTATGTCATATTCCCAGCAGACAGGGGGGTGTGAGGTGGTGGGCAATGTGCTATATTCCCAGCAGACAGGGGGGTGTGAGGTGGGGAGCAGTGAGTTATATTCCCAGCAGACGGGTGGGTGTGAGGTGGGGAGCAGTGAGTTATATTCCCAGCAGACAGGGGGTTGTGAGGTGGGGAGCAGTGAGTTATATTCCCAGCAGACAGGGGGATGTGAGCTGGGGAGCAGTGAGTTATATTCCCAGCAGACAGGGGGATGTGAGGTGGGGAGCAGTGAATTATATTCCCAGCAGTCAGGGGTGGTAGGTGGGGAGCAGTGTGTTATATTCCCAGCAGACAGCGTGGTGTGAGGTGGGGAGCAGTGTGTTATATTCCCAGCAGAAAGTGGGGTGTGAGGTGGGGAACCTTGTGCTATATTCCCAGTACACAGGGGTGGGAGGTGGGGAGCAATGAGTTATATTCCCAGCAGACAGGGGGTTGTGAGGTGGGGAGCATTGAGTTATATTCCCAGCAGACAGGGGGATGTGAGCTGGGGAGCAGTGAGTTATATTCCCAGCAGACAGGGGGATGTGAGGTGGGGAGCAGTGAATTATATTCCCAGCAGTCAGGGGTGTGAGGTGGGGAGCAGTGTGTTATATTTCCAGCAGACAGGTGTGTGTGAGGTGGGGAGTAGTGAGTTAGATTCCCAGCAGACAGTGGGGATGTGAGGTGGGGAGCAGTGTGTTATATTTCCAGCAGACAGCGGGGTGTGAGGTGGGGTGCAGTGTGTTATATTCCCAGCAGACAGCGGAGTTTGAGGTGGGGAGCAGTATGTCATATTCCCAGCAGACAGGGGGGTGTGAGGTGGTGGGCAATGTGCTATATTCCCAGCAGACAGGGGTGTGTGTGGTGGGGAGCAGTGTGTTATATTCCCAGCAGACAGGGGGGTGTGAGGTGGGGAGCAGTGAGTTATATTCCCAGCAGACAGGGGGATTTGAGGTGGGGAGCAGTATGTCATATTCCCAGCAGACAGGGGGATGTGAGGTGGTGGGCAGTGTGTTATATTCCCAGCAGACAGGGGTGTGTGAGGTGGGGAGCAGTGAGTTATATTCCCAGCAGACAGGGGGATGAGAGGTGGGGACCAGTGAGTTATATTCCCAACAGACAGAGGGGTGTGAGGTGGGAAGCAGTGAGTTATATTCCCAGCAGACAGGGATGTGTGAAGTAGGGAACAGTGTGTTATATTCCCAGCAGACAGGGGGATGAGAGGTGGGGACCAGTGAGTTATATTCCCAGCAGACAGCGTGGTGTGAGGTGGGGAGCAGTGTGTTATATTTCCAGCAGACAGCGGGGTGTGAGGTGGGAAGCAGTGAATTATATTCCCAGCAGACAGGTGTGTGTGAGGTGGGGAGCAGTGAGTTAGATTCCCAGCAGACAGTGGGGATGTGAGGTGGGGAGCAGTGTGTTATATTTCCAGCAGACAGCGGGGTGTGAGGTGGGGTGCAGTGTGTTATATTCCCAGCAGACAGCGGAGTTTGAGGTGGGGAGCAGTATGTCATATTCCCAGCAGACAGGGGGGTGTGAGGTGGTGGGCAATGTGCTATATTCCCAGCAGACAGGGGTGTGTGTGGTGGGGAGCAGTGTGTTATATTCCCAGCAGAAAGGGTGTGTGAGGTGGGGAACAGTGAGTTATACTTCCAGCAGACAGCGGGGTGTGAGGTGGGGAGCAGTGAGTTATATTCCCTGCAGACAGGGGGATGTGAGGTGGGGAGCAGTGAATTATTTTCCCAGCAGACAGCGTGGTGTGAGGTGGGGAGCAGTGTGTTATATTCCCAGCAGACAGCGTGGTGTGAGGTGCGGAGCAGTATGTCATTTTCCCAGCAGACAGCGGGACGTGAGGTGGGGAAAGTTGTGTTATATTCCCAGCAGACAGGGGTGTGTGAGGTGGGGACCAGCGAGTTATATTCCCAGCAGATAGGGGCGTGTGAGGTGGGGAGCAGTGAGTCAGATTCCCAGCAGACAGCGGGGATGTGAGGTGGGGAGCAGTGTGTTATATTCCCAGCAGACAGCGGGATGTGAGGTGGGGAGCAGTTAGTTAAATTCCCAGCAGACAGCAGGATGTGAGGTGGGGAGCAGTGTGTTATATTCCCAGAAGACAGCAGGATGTGAGGTGGGGAGCAGTGTGTTATATTCCCAGCAGACAGCGGGGTGTGAGGTGGTGACAGTGTGTTATATTCCCAGCAGACAGCGGGGTGTGAGGTGGGGAGCAGTGTGTTATATTTCCAGCAGACAGCGGGGTGTGAGGTGGGGAGCAGTGAGTTAAATTCCCAGCAGACAGCGGGGTGTGAGGTGGGGAGCAGTGTGTTATATTTCCAGCAGACAGTGGGATGTGAGCAGGGGAGCAGTGTGTTATATTCCCAGCAGACAGGGGGTGTGAGGTGGGGAGCAGTGAGTTATATTCCCAGCAGACAAGGGGATGTGAGGTGGGGAGCAGTGAGTTATTGTCCCAGCAGACAGTGGGGTGTGAGGTGGGGAGCAGTGTGTTATATTCCCAACAGACAGGGGGAGGAGAGTTGGGGAGCAGTGAGTTATATTCCCAGCAGACAGCGGGTTGTGAGGTGGGGAGCAGTGTGTTATATTCCCAGCAGACAGGGGATGAGAGGTGGGGAGCATTGTGTTATATTCCCAGCAGACAGTGGGGTGTGAAGTGGGGAGCAGTGTGTTATATTCCCAGCAGACAGCGGGGTGTGAGGTGGGGAGCAGTGTGTTATATTCCCAGCAGACAGGGGGATGAGAGGTGGGGACCAGTGAGTTATATTCCCAGCAGACAGCGTGGTGTGAGGTGGGGAGCAGTGTGTTATATTTCCAGCAGACAGCGGGGTGTGAGGTGGGAAGCAGTGAATTATATTCCCAGCAGACAGGGGTGTGTGAGGTGGGGTGCAGTGTGTTATATTCCCAGCAGACAGCGGAGTTTGAGGTGGGGAGCAGTATGTCATATTGCCAGCAGACAGGGGGGTGTGAGGTGGTGGGCAATGTGCTATATTCCCAGCAGACAGGGGTGTGTGTGGTGGGGACCAATGAGTTATATTTCCAGCAGACAGGGGTGTGTGAGGTGGGGAGCAGTGAGTTAGATTCCCAGCAGACAGCGGGGTGTGAGGTGGGGAGCAGTGTGTTATATTCCCAGCAGACAGCGGGATGTGAGGTGGGGAGCAGTGAGTTATATTCCCAGCAGACAGGGGTGTGAGGTGGGGAGCAGTGTGTTATATTCCCAGCAGACAGCGTGGTGTGAGGTGCGGAGCAGTATGTCATATTCCCAGCAGACAGCGGGACGTGAGGTGGGGAAAGTTGTGTTATATTCCCAGCAGACAGGGGTGTGTGAGGTGGGGACCAGCGAGTTATATTCCCAGCAGACAGGGGTGTGTGAGGTGGGGAGCAGTGAGTCAGATTCCCAGCAGACAGCGGGGATGTGAGGTGGGGAGCAGTGTGTTATATTCCCAGCAGACAGGGGCGTGTGAGGTGGGGAGCAGTGTGTTATATTCCCAGCAGACAGGGGGATATGAGGTGGGGAGCAGTGTGTTATATTCCCAGCAGACAGAGGGATGTGAGGTGGGGAGCAGTTAGTTAAATTCCCAGCAGACAGCGGGGTGTGAGGTGGGGAGCAGTGTGTTATATTCCCAGAAGACAGCGGGATGTGAGGTGGGGAGCAGTTAGTTAAATTCATAGCAGACAGCGGGGTGTGAGGTGGTGACAGTGTGGTATATTCCCAGCAGACAGCGGGGTGTGAGGTGGGGAGCAGTGTGTTATATTTCCAGCAGACAGCGGGGTGTGAGGTGGGGAGCAGTGTGTTATATTCCCAGCAGACAGGGATGTGTGAAGTAGGGAACAGTGTGTTATATTCCCAGCAGACAGGGGGATGAGAGGTGGGGACCAGTGAGTTATATTCCCAGCAGACAGCGTGGTGTGAGGTGGGGAGCAGTGTGTTATATTTCCAGCAGACAGCGGGGTGTGAGGTGGGAAGCAGTGAATTATATTCCCAGCAGACAGGTGTGTGTGAGGTGGGGAGCAGTGAGTTAGATTCCCAGCAGACAGTGGGGATGTGAGGTGGGGAGCAGTGTGTTATATTTCCAGCAGACAGCGGGGTGTGAGGTGGGGTGCAGTGTGTTATATTCCCAGCAGACAGCGGAGTTTGAGGTGGGGAGCAGTATGTCATATTCCCAGCAGACAGGGGGGTGTGAGGTGGTGGGCAATGTGCTATATTCCCAGCAGACAGGGGTGTGTGTGGTGGGGAGCAGTGTGTTATATTCCCAGCAGAAAGGGTGTGTGAGGTGGGGAACAGTGAGTTATACTTCCAGCAGACAGCGGGGTGTGAGGTGGGGAGCAGTGAGTTATATTCCCTGCAGACAGGGGGATGTGAGGTGGGGAGCAGTGAATTATTTTCCCAGCAGACAGGGGTGTGAGGTGGGGAGCAGTGTGTTATATTCCCAGCAGACAGCGTGGTGTGAGGTGCGGAGCAGTATGTCATTTTCCCAGCAGACAGCGGGACGTGAGGTGGGGAAAGTTGTGTTATATTCCCAGCAGACAGGGGTGTGTGAGGTGGGGACCAGCGAGTTATATTCCCAGCAGATAGGGGCGTGTGAGGTGGGGAGCAGTGAGTCAGATTCCCAGCAGACAGCGGGGATGTGAGGTGGGGAGCAGTGTGTTATATTCCCAGCAGACAGCGGGATGTGAGGTGGGGAGCAGTTAGTTAAATTCCCAGCAGACAGCAGGATGTGAGGTGGGGAGCAGTGTGTTATATTCCCAGAAGACAGCAGGATGTGAGGTGGGGAGCAGTGTGTTATATTCCCAGCAGACAGCGGGGTGTGAGGTGGTGACAGTGTGTTATATTCCCAGCAGACAGCGGGGTGTGAGGTGGGGAGCAGTGTGTTATATTTCCAGCAGACAGCAGGGTGTGAGGTGGGGAGCAGTGAGTTAAATTCCCAGCAGACAGCGGGGTGTGAGGTGGGGAGCAGTGTGTTATATTTCCAGCAGACAGTGGGATGTGAGCAGGGGAGCAGTGTGTTATATTCCCAGCAGACAGGGGGTGTGAGGTGGGGAGCAGTGAGTTATATTCCCAGCAGACAAGGGGATGTGAGGTGGGGAGCAGTGAGTTATTGTCCCAGCAGACAGTGGGGTGTGAGGTGGGGAGCAGTGTGTTATATTCCCAACAGACAGGGGGAGGAGAGTTGGGGAGCAGTGAGTTATATTCCCAGCAGACAGCGGGTTGTGAGGTGGGGAGCAGTGTGTTATATTCCCAGCAGACAGGGGATGAGAGGTGGGGAGCATTGTGTTATATTCCCAGCAGACAGTGGGGTGTGAAGTGGGGAGCAGTGTGTTATATTCCCAGCAGACAGCGGGGTGTGAGGTGGGGAGCAGTGTGTTATATTCCCAGCAGACAGGGGGATGAGAGGTGGGGACCAGTGAGTTATATTCCCAGCAGACAGCGTGGTGTGAGGTGGGGAGCAGTGTGTTATATTTCCAGCAGACAGCGGGGTGTGAGGTGGGAAGCAGTGAATTATATTCCCAGCAGACAGGGGTGTGTGAGGTGGGGTGCAGTGTGTTATATTCCCAGCAGACAGCGGAGTTTGAGGTGGGGAGCAGTATGTCATATTGCCAGCAGACAGGGGGTGTGAGGTGGTGGGCAATGTGCTATATTCCCAGCAGACAGGGGTGTGTGTGGTGGGGACCAATGAGTTATATTTCCAGCAGACAGGGGTGTGTGAGGTGGGGAGCAGTGAGTTAGATTCCCAGCAGACAGCGGGGTGTGAGGTGGGGAGCAGTGTGTTATATTCCCAGCAGACAGCGGGATGTGAGGTGGGGAGCAGTGAGTTATATTCCCAGCAGACAGGGGTGTGAGGTGGGGAGCAGTGTGTTATATTCCCAGCAGACAGCGTGGTGTGAGGTGCGGAGCAGTATGTCATATTCCCAGCAGACAGCGGGACGTGAGGTGGGGAAAGTTGTGTTATATTCCCAGCAGACAGGGGTGTGTGAGGTGGGGACCAGTGAGTTATATTCCCAGCAGACAGGGGTGTGTGAGGTGGGGAGCAGTGAGTCAGATTCCCAGCAGACAGCGGGGATGTGAGGTGGGGAGCAGTGTGTTATATTCCCAGCAGACAGGGGCGTGTGAGGTGGGGAGCAGTGTGTTATATTCCCAGCAGACAGGGGGATATGAGGTGGGGAGCAGTGTGTTATATTCCCAGCAGACAGAGGGATGTGAGGTGGGGAGCAGTTAGTTAAATTCCCAGCAGACAGCGGGGTGTGAGGTGGGGAGCAGTGTGTTATATTCCCAGAAGACAGCGGGATGTGAGGTGGGGAGCAGTTAGTTAAATTCATAGCAGACAGCGGGGTGTGAGGTGGTGACAGTGTGGTATATTCCCAGCAGACAGCGGGGTGTGAGGTGGGGAGCAGTGTGTTATATTTCCAGCAGACAGCGGGGTGTGAGGTGGGGAGCAGTGTGTTATATTCCCAGCAGACAGGGGGTGTGAGGTGGGGAGCAGTGAGTTATATTCCCAGCAGACAAGGAGATGTGAGGTGGGGAGCAGTGAGTTATTTTCCCAGCAGACAGTGGGGTGTGAGGTGGGGAGCAGTGTGTTATATTCCCAGCAGACAGTGGGGTGTGAGGTGGGGAGCAGTGTGTTATATTCCCAACAGACAGGGGGATGAGAGTTGGGGAGCAGTGTGTTATATTCCCAGCAGACAGGGGTGTGTGGAGTGGGGAACAGTGAGTTATATACCCAGCAGACAGCGGGTTGTGAGGTGGGGAGCAGTGTGTTATATTCCCAGCAGACAGGGGATGAGAGGTGGGGAGCAGTGTGTTATATTGCCAGCAGACATGGGGGGTGTTTTGGAGAGCAGTGTGTTATATTCCCAGCAGACAGTGGGGTGTGAGGTGGGGAGCAGTGAGTTATATTCCCAGCAGACAGGGGGGTGTGAGGTGGGGAACAGTGAGATATATACCCAGCAGACAGTGGGGTGTGAGGTGGGGAGCAGTGAGTTAAATTCCCAGCAGACAGGGGGCTGTGAGGTGGGGAGCAGTGAGTTATATTCCTAGCAGACAGGGAGATGAGAGGTGGGGAGCAGTGTGTTATATTCCCAGCAGACAGGGGGATGTGAGGTGGGGAGCAGTGTGTTATATTCCTAGCAGACAGGGGGATGAGAGGTGGGGACCAGTGAGTTATATTCCCAACAGACAGAGGGGTGTGAGGTGGGAAGCAGTGTGTTATATTTCCAGCAGACAGCGGGATGTGAGGTGGGGTGCAGTGTTTTATATTCCCAGCAGACAGCGGGGTGTGAGGTGGGGTGCAGTGTGTTATATTCCCAGCAGACAGCGGAGTTTGAGGTGGGGAGCAGTATGTCATATTCCCAGCAGACAGGGGGGTGTGAGGTGGTGGGCAATGTGCTATATTCCCAGCAGACAGGGGGGTGTGAGGTGGGGAGCAGTGAGTTATATTCCCTGCAGAAAGGGGGATGTGAGGTGGGGAGCAGTGAATTATATTCCCAGCAGACAGGGGTGTGAGGTGGGGAGCAGTGTGTTATATTCCCAGCAGACAGCGTGGTGTGAGGTGCGGAGCAGTATGTCATATTCCCAGCAGACAGCGGGACGTGAGGTGGGGAAAGTTGTGTTATATTCCCAGCAGGCAGGGGTGTGTGAGGTGGGGAGCAGCGAGTTATATTCCCAGCAGACGGGTGGGTGTGAGGTGGGGAGCAGTGAGTTATATTCCCAGCAGACGGGGGTTGTGAGGTGGGGAGCAGTGAGTTATATTCCCAGCAGACAGGGGGATGTGAGCTGGGGAGCAGTGAGTTATATTCCCAGCAGACAGGGGGATGTGAGGTGGGGAGCAGTGAATTATATTCCCAGCAGTCAGGGGTGGTAGGTGGGGAGCAGTGTGTTATATTCCCAGCAGACAGCGTGGTGTGAGGTGGGGAGCAGTGTGTTATATTCCCAGCAGAAAGTGGGGTGTGAGGTGGGGAACCTTGTGCTATATTCCCAGCACACAGGGGTGGGAGGTGGGGAGCAATGAGTTATATTCCCAGCAGACAGGGGGTTGTGAGGTGGGGAGCATTGAGTTATATTCCCAGCAGACAGGGGGATGTGAGCTGGGGAGCAGTGAGTTATATTCCCAGCAGACAGGGGGATGTGAGGTGGGGAGCAGTGAATTATATTCCCAGCAGTCAGGGGTGTGAGGTGGGGAGCAGTGTGTTATATTTCCAGCAGACAGGTGTGTGTGAGGTGGGGAGTAGTGAGTTAGATTCCCAGCAGACAGTGGGGATGTGAGGTGGGGAGCAGTGTGTTATATTTCCAGCAGACAGCGGGGTGTGAGGTGGGGTGCAGTGTGTTATATTCCCAGCAGACAGGGGGGTGTGAGGTGGTGGGCAATGTGCTATATTCCCAGCAGACAGGGGTGTGTGTGGTGGGGAGCAGTGTGTTATATTCCCAGCAGACAGGGGGGTGTGAGGTGGGGAGCAGTGAGTTATATTCCCTGCAGACAGGGGGATGTGAGGTGGGGAGCAGTGAATTATATTCCCAGCAGACAGTGGTGTGAGGTGGGGAGCAGTGTGTTATATTCACAGCAGACAGCGTGGTGTGAGGTGCGGAGCAGTATGTCATTTTCCCAGCAGACAGCGGGACGTGAGGTGGGGAAAGTTGTGTTATATTCCCAGCAGGCAGGGGTGTGTGAGGTGGGGACCAGCGAGTTATATTCCCAGCAGATAGGGGCGTGTGAGGTGGGGAGCAGTGAGTCAGATTCCCAGCAGACAGCGGGGATGTGAGGTGGGGAGCAGTGTGTTATATTCCCAGCAGACAGGGGCGTGTGAGGTGGGGAGCAGTGTGTTATATTCCCAGCAGACAGGTGGATATGAGGTGGGGAGCAGTGTGTTATATTCCCAGCAGACAGCGGGACGTGAGGTGGGGTGCAGTGTGTTATATTCCCAGCAGACAGGGGCGTGTGAGGTGGGGAGCAGTGTGTTATATTCCCAGCAGACAGGTGGATATGAGGTGGGGAGCAGTGTGTTATATTCCCAGCAGACAGGGGCGTGTGAGGTGGGGAGCAGTGTGTTATATTCCCAGCAGACAGGTGGATATGAGGTGGGGAGCAGTGTGTTATATTCCCAGCAGACAGGGGGGTGTGAGGTGGGGAGCAGTTAGTTAAATTCCCAGCAGACATGGGGTTGTGAGGTGGGGAGCAGTGTGTTATATTCCCAGAAGACAGCGGGATGTGAGGTGGGGAGCAGTTAGTTAAATTCCCAGCAGACAGCGGGGTGTGAGGTGGTGACAGTGTGTTATATTCCCAGCAGACAGCGGGGTGTGAGGTGGGGAGCAGTGTGTTATATTTCCAGTAGACAGCGGGGTGTGAGGTGGGGAGCAGTGTGTTATATTTCCAGCAGACAGTGGGATGTGAGCAGGGGAGCAGTGTGTTATATTCCCAGCAGACAGGGGTGTGAGGTGGGGAGCAGTGAGTTATATTCCCAGCAGACAAGGGGATGTGAGGTGGGGAGCAGTGAGTTATTTTCCCAGCAGACAGTGGGGTGTGAGGTGGGGAGCAGTGTGTTATATTCCCAACAGACAGGGGGATGAGAGTTGGGGAGCAGTGTGTTATATTCCCAGCAGACAGGGGTGTGTGAAGTGGGGACAAGTGAGTTATATTCCCAGCAGACAGCGGGTTGTGAGGTGGGGAGCAGTGTGTTATATTCCCAGCAGACAGGGGATGAGAGGTGGGGAGCATTGTGTTATATTCCCAGCAGACATGGGGGGTGTTTTGGAGAGCAGTGTGTTATATTCCCAGCAGACAGCGGGGTGTGAGGTGGGGAGCAGTGTGTTATATTCCCAGCAGACAGGGGGATGAGAGGTGGGGACCAGTGAGTTATATTCCAAGCAGACAGCGTGGTATGAGGTGGGGAGCAGTGTGTTATATTTCCAGCAGACAGCGGGGTGTGAGGTGGGAAGCAGTGAATTATATTCCCAGCAGACAGGGGCGTGTGAGGTGGGGAGCAGTGTGTTATATTCCCAGCAGACAGGGGTGTGAGTTGGGGAACAGTGTGTTATATTCCCAGCAGACAGGGGGATGTGAGGTTAGGAACCGTGTGTTATATTCCCAGCAGTCAGCGGGATGTGAGGTGGGGAACTGTGTGTTATATTCCCAGCAGACAGGGGTGTGAGGTGGGGAGCAGTGTGTTATATTCCCAGCAGACAGCGGGATGTGAGGTGGGGAACAGTGTGTTATATTCCCAGCAGACGGGTGGGTGTGAGGTGGGGAGCAGTGAGTTATATTCCCAGCAGACAGGGGGTTGTGAGGTGGGGAGCAGTGAGTTATATTCCCAGCAGACAGGGGGATGTGAGCTGGGGAGCAGTGAGTTATATTCCCAGCAGTCAGGGGTGTGAGGTGGGGAGCAGTGTGTTATATTCCCAGCAGACAGCGTGGTGTGAGGTGGGGAGCAGTGTGTTATATTCCCAGCAGAAAGTGGGGTGTGAGGTGGGGAGCAGTGTGTTATATTGCCAGCAGACAGTGGGATGTGAGGTGGGGAGCAGTGTGTTATATTCCCAGCAGACAGGGGGATTTGAGCTGGGGAGCAGTGTGTCATATTCCCAGCAGACAGGGTGTGTGAGGTGGGGAGCAGTATGTCATATTCCCAGCAGATAGCGGGATGTGAGGTGGGGAACCTTGTGCTATATTCCCAGCACACAGGGGTGGGAGGTGGGGAGCAATGAGTTATATTCCCAGCAGACAGGGGGTTTGAGGTGGGGAGCAGTGTGTAATGTTCCCAGCAGACAGCAAGATGTGAGGTGGGAAACATTGTGTTATATTCCCAGCAGACAGGGGGGTGTGAGGTGGGGAACATTGTGTTATATTCCCAGCAGAAAGTGGGGTGTGAGGTGGGGAGCAGTGTGTTATATTCCCAGCAGACAGGGGGTTTGAGGTGGGGAGCAGTATGTCATATTCCCAGCAGACAGGGGGATGTGAGGTGGTGGGCAGTGTGTTATATTCCCAGCAGACAGGGGTGTGTGAGGTGGGGAGCAGTGAGTTATATTCCCAGCAGACAGGGGGATGTGAGGTGGGGAGCAGTGTGTTATATTCCTAGCAGACGGGGGGATGAGAGGTGGGGACCAGTGAGTTATATTCCCAACAGACAGAGGGGTGTGAGGTGGGAAGCAGTGAGTTATATTCCCAGCAGACAGGGATGTGTGAAGTAGGGAACAGTGTGTTATATTCCCAGCAGACAGGGGGATGAGAGGTGGGGACCAGTGAGTTATATTCCCAGCAGACAGGGGTGTGAGGTGGGGAGCAGTATGTTATATTCCCAGCAGACATGGGTTTCCTAGGTGGGGAGCAGTGTGTTATATTCCCAGCAGACAGGGGTGTGAGGTGGGGAGCAGTGTGTTATATTCCCAGCAGACAGGGGGTTGTGAGGTGGGGACCAGTGAGTTATATTCCCAGCAGACAGCGTGGTGTGAGGTGGGGAGCAGTGTGTTATATTCCCAGCAGAAAGTGGGGTGTGAGGTGGGGAGCAGTGTGTTATATTCCCAGCAGACAGCGGGATGTGAGGTGGGGAGCAGTGTGTCATATTCCCAGCAGACAGGGTGTGTGAGGTGGGGAACATTGTGTTATATTCCCAGCAGAAAGTGGGGTTTGAGGTGGGGAGCAGTCTGTCATATTCCCAGCAGACAGGTGTGTGTGAGGTGTGGAGAAGTGAGTTATATTCCCAGCAGACAGGGGGATGTGAGGTTGGGAACATTGTGTGATATTCCCAGCAGAAAGTGGGGTGTGAGGTGGGGAGCAGTGTGTTATATTCCCAGCAGACAGCGGGGTGTGAGGTGGGGAACATTGTGTTATATTCCCAGCAGACAGGGGTATATGAGGTGGGGACCAATGAGTTATATTCCCAGCAGACTGGGGTTGTGTGAGGTGGGGAGAATGTGTTATATTCCCAGCAGACAGGGTGTGTGAGGTGGGGTGCAGTGAGTCAGATTCCCAGCAGACAGCGGGGATGTAAGGTGGGGAGCAGTGTGTTATATTCCCAGCAGACAGGGGGGTGTGAGGTGGGGAGCAGTGTGTTATATTCCCAGCAGACAGCGGGATGTGAGGTGGGGAGCAGTGTGTTATAATCCCAGCAGACAGGGGTGTGTGAGGTGGGGAGCAGTGAGTCAGATTCCCAGCAGACAGCGGGGATGTGAGGTGGGGAGCCGTGTGTAATATTCCCACCAGACAGGGGGATGTGAGGTGGGGAGCAGTGTTATATTCCCAGCAGACAGGGGTGTGTGAGGTGGGGAGCAGTGAGTCAGATTCCCAGCAGACAGCGGGGATGTGAGGTGGGGAGCAGTGTGTTATATTCCCAGCAGACAGGGGGATGTGAGGTGGGGAACAGTGTGTTATCATCCCAGGAGACAGGGGGTTGTGAGGTGGAGAGCAGTGTGTTATGTTCCCAGCAGACAGGAAATGTGAGGTAGGGAGCAGTTAGTTAAATTCCCAGCTGACAGCGGGGTGTGAGGTGGGGAACATTGTGTTATATTCCCAGCAGAAAGTGGGGTTTGAGGTGGGGAGCAGTCTGTCATATTCCCAGCAGACAGGGGTGTGTGAGGTGGGGAGCAGTGAGTTAGATTCCCAGCAGACAGCAGGGATGTGAGGTGGGGAGCAGTGTGTTATATTCCCAGCAGACAGGGGGTGTGAGATGGGGAGCAGTGTGTTATATTCCCAGCAGACAGGGGGATCTGAGGTGGGGAGCAGTGTGTTATATTCCAGGCAGACAGGGGGGTGTGAGGTGGGGAGCAGTGTGTTATATTCCCAGCAGACAGCGGGGTGTGAGGTCAGGAGCAGTGTGTTATATTCCCAGCAGGCAGGGGGATGTGAGGTGGGGAGCAGTGTGTTATATTCCCAGCAGACAGCGGGATGTGAGGTGGGGAGCAGTGTCTTATATTCCCAACAGACAGGGGTGTGTGGTAGGGAGCAGTGTGTTATATTCCCAGCAGACAGCGGGATGTGAGGTGGGGTGCAGTATGTTATTTTCCCAGCAGACAGGGGTGTGAGGTGGGGAGCAGTGTGTTATATTCCCAGCAGACAGCGTGGTGTGAGGTGCGGAGCAGTATGTCATTTTCCCAGCAGACAGCGGGACGTGAGGTGGGGAAAGTTGTGTTATATTCCCAGCAGGCAGGGGTGTGTGAGGTGGGGACCAGCGAGTTATATTCCCAGCAGATAGGGGCGTGTGAGGTGGGGAGCAGTGTGTTATATTCCCAGCAGACAGGTGGATATGAGGTGGGGAGCAGTGTGTTATATTCCCAGCAGACAGCGGGACGTGAGGTGGGGTGCAGTGTGTTATATTCCCAGCAGACAGGGGCGTGTGAGGTGGGGAGCAGTGTGTTATATTCCCAGCAGACAGGTGGATATGAGGTGGGGAGCAGTGTGTTATATTCCCAGCAGACAGGGGCGTGTGAGGTGGGGAGCAGTGTGTTATATTCCCAGCAGACAGGTGGATATGAGGTGGGGAGCAGTGTGTTATATTCCCAGCAGACAGGGGGGTGTGAGGTGGGGAGCAGTTAGTTAAATTCCCAGCAGACATGGGGTTGTGAGGTGGGGAGCAGTGTGTTATATTCCCAGAAGACAGCGGGATGTGAGGTGGGGAGCAGTTAGTTAAATTCCCAGCAGACAGCGGGGTGTGAGGTGGTGACAGTGTGTTATATTCCCAGCAGACAGCGGGGTGTGAGGTGGGGAGCAGTGTGTTATATTTCCAGTAGACAGCGGGGTGTGAGGTGGGGAGCAGTGTGTTATATTTCCAGCAGACAGGGGGTGTGAGGTGGGGAGCAGTGAGTTATATTCCCAGCAGACAAGGGGATGTGAGGTGGGGAGCAGTGAGTTATTTTCCCAGCAGACAGTGGGGTGTGAGGTGGGGAGCAGTGTGTTATATTCCCAACAGACAGGGGGATGAGAGTTGGGGAGCAGTGTGTTATATTCCCAGCAGACAGGGGTGTGTGAAGTGGGGACAAGTGAGTTATATTCCCAGCAGACAGCGGGTTGTGAGGTGGGGAGCAGTGTGTTATATTCCCAGCAGACAGGGGATGAGAGGTGGGGAGCATTGTGTTATATTCCCAGCAGACATGGGGGGTGTTTTGGAGAGCAGTGTGTTATATTCCCAGCAGACAGCGGGGTGTGAGGTGTGGAGCAGTGTGTTATATTCCCAGCAGACAGGGGGATGAGAGGTGGGGACCAGTGAGTTATATTCCAAGCAGACAGCGTGGTATGAGGTGGGGAGCAGTGTGTTATATTTCCAGCAGACAGCGGGGTGTGAGGTGGGAAGCAGTGAATTATATTCCCAGCAGACAGGGGCGTGTGAGGTGGGGAGCAGTGTGTTATATTCCCAGCAGACAGGGGTGTGAGTTGGGGAACAGTGTGTTATATTCCCAGCAGACAGGGGGATGTGAGGTTAGGAACCGTGTGTTATATTCCCAGCAGTCAGCGGGATGTGAGGTTTGGAACTGTGTGTTATATTCCCAGCAGACAGGGGTGTGAGGTGGGGAGCAGTGTGTTATATTCCCAGCAGACAGCGGGATGTGAGGTGGGGAACAGTGTGTTATATTCCCAGCAGACGGGTGGGTGTGAGGTGGGGAGCAGTGAGTTATATTCCCAGCAGACAGGGGGTTGTGAGGTGGGGAGCAGTGAGTTATATTCCCAGCAGACAGGGGGATGTGAGCTGGGGAGCAGTGAGTTATATTCCCAGCAGTCAGGGGTGTGAGGTGGGGAGCAGTGTGTTATATTCCCAGCAGACAGCGTGGTGTGAGGTGGGGAGCAGTGTGTTATATTCCCAGCAGAAAGTGGGGTGTGTGGTGGGGAGCAGTGTGTTATATTGCCAGCAGACAGTGGGATGTGAGGTGGGGAGCAGTGTGTTATATTCCCAGCAGACAGGGGGATTTGAGCTGGGGAGCAGTGTGTCATATTCCCAGCAGACAGGGTGTGTGAGGTGGGGAGCAGTATGTCATATTCCCAGCAGATAGCGGGATGTGAGGTGGGGAACCTTGTGCTATATTCCCAGCACACAGGGGTGGGAGGTGGGGAGCAATGAGTTATATTCCCAGCAGACAGGGGGGTGTGAGGTGGGGAGCAGTGTGTTATATTCCCAGCAGACAGCGGGATGTGAGGTGGGGAGCAGTGTGTTATAATCCCAGCAGACAGGGGTGTGTGAGGTGGGGAGCAGTGAGTCAGATTCCCAGCAGACAGCGGGATGTGAGGTGGGGAGCCGTGTGTAATATTCCCACCAGACAGGGGGATGTGAGGTGGTGGGCAGTGTGTTATATTCCCAGCAGACAGGGGTGTGTGAGGTGGGGACCAATGAGTTATATTCCCAGCAGACAGGGGGATGAGAGGTGCGGAACAGTGTTATATTCCCAGCAGACATGGGGATGTGAGGTGCGGAACAGTGTGTTATATTTCCAGCAGACAGGGGTGCTTGAGGTGGGGAGCAGTGTTTTATATTCCCAGCAGACAGGGGGATTGAGAGGTGGGGACCAGTGAGTTATATTCCCAGCAGACAGGGGTGTGTGAGGTGGGGAGCAGTGAGTTAGATTCCCAGCAGACAGCAGGGATGTGAGGTGGGGAGCAGTGTGTTATATTCCCAGCAGACAGGGGGGTGAGATGGGGAGCAGTGTGTTATATTCCCAGCAGACAGGGGGATCTGAGGTGGGGAGCAGTGTGTTATATTCCAGGCAGACAGGGGGTGTGAGGTGGGGAGCAGTGTGTTATATTCCCAGCAGACAGCGGGGTGTGAGGTCAGGAGCAGTGTGTTATATTCCCAGCAGGCAGGGGGATGTGAGGTGGGGAGCAGTGTGTTATATTCCCAGCAGACAGCGGGATGTGAGGTGGGGAGCAGTGTCTTATATTCCCAACAGACAGGGGTGTGTGGTAGGGAGCAGTGTGTTATATTCCCAGCAGACAGCGGGATGTGAGGTGGGGTGCAGTATGTTATTTTCCCAGTAGACAGTCGGGTGTGAGGTGGGGAACTGTGTGTTATATTCCCAGCAGACCGGGGTGTGTGAGGTGGGGAGCAGTGTGTTATATTCCCAGCAGACAGGGGGATGTAAGGTGGGGAGCAGTGAGTTATATTCCCAGCAGACAGGGGGATGTGAGTTGGGGAGCAGTGTGTTATATTACCAGCAGACAGTGGGGTGTGAGGTGGGGAGCAGTGTGTTATATTCCCAGCAGACAGGGGGGGGTGAAGTGGGGAGCAGTGTGTTATATTCCCAACAGACAGGGGGATGTGAAGTGGGGAGCAGTGAGTTATATTCCCAGCAGACAGTGGGATGTGAGGTGGGGAGCAGTGTGTTATATTCCCAGCAGACAGGGGGATGTGAGTTGGGGAGCAGTGTGTTATCTTCCCAGCAGACAGGGTGTGTGAGGTGGGGAACAGTGTGTTATATTCCCATCAGACAGGCGGGTGTGAGGTGGGGAGCAGTGTGTTATATTCCCAGCAGACAGCGGGATGTAAGGTGTGGAGCTGTGAGTTATATTCTGAGCAGACAGGGGGTTGTGAGGTGGGGAGCAGTGAATTATACTCCCAGCAGACAGGGGGATGTGAGGTGGGGAGCAGTGTGTTATATTCCCAGCAGACAGGGGTGTGCGAGGTGGGGAGCAGTGTGTTATAATCCCAGGAGACCGCGGGGCGTGAGGTGGGGAGCACTGTGTTATATTCCCAGCAGACAGCGGGATGTGAGGTGGGGAGCAATGTGTTATTTTCCCAACAGACAGGGGTGTGTGGTGGGGAGCAGTGTGTTATATTCCCAGCAGACAGGGGGATGTGAGGTGGGGTGCAGTGAGTTATATTCCCAGCAGACAGGGGGATGTGAGGTGGGGAGCAGTGTGTTATATTCCCAGCAGAAGGGGGAGGGGGGGGTGAAGTGGGGAGCAGTGTGTTATATTCCCAGCAGACAGGGATGTGTGAGGTGGGAAGCAGTGTGTTATATTCCCAGCAGACAGGGGGATGTGAGGTGGGGAGCAGTGTGTTATATTCCCAGCAGACAGGGTGTGTGAGGTGGGGAACAGTGTGTTATATTCCCATCAGACAGGGGGGTGTGAGGTGGGGAGCATTGTGTTATATTCCCAGCAGACAGCGGGATGTAAGGTGTGGAGCTGTGAGTTATATTCCCAGCAGACAGCGGGTTGTGAGGTGGGGAGCAGTGAGTTATATTCCCAGCAGACAGGGGGTTGTGAGGTGGGGAGCAGTGAGTTATATTCCCAGCAGACAGGGGATGTGAGGTGGGGAGCAGTGAGTTATATTCCCAGCAGACAGGGGGTTGTGAGGTGGGGAGCAGTGAGTTAT
Organism: Hemiscyllium ocellatum; assembly: GCF_020745735.1. Classification (NCBI taxonomy): domain Eukaryota; kingdom Metazoa; phylum Chordata; class Chondrichthyes; order Orectolobiformes; family Hemiscylliidae; genus Hemiscyllium; species Hemiscyllium ocellatum. The sequence continues at coordinate 88,229 of NW_026867903.1, forward strand.
ATTCCCAGCAGACAGGGGGTTGTGAGGTGGGGAGCAGTGAGTTATATTCCCAGCAGACAGGGGGATGTGAGGTGGGGAGCAGTGAGTTATATTCCCAGCAGACAGCGGGGTGTGAGGTGGGGAGCAGTGAGTTATACTCCCAGTAGACAGGGGGGTGTGAGGTGGGGCACTGTGAGTTATATTCCCAGCAGACTGGGGTTGTGTGAGGTGGGGAGCAGTGTGTTATATTCCCAGCAGACAGCGGGGATGTGAGGTGGGGAGAATGTGTTATATTCCCAGCAGACAGAGGGATGTGAGGTGGGGAGCAGTGTCTTATATTCCCAGCAGACAGGGGTGTGTGAGGTGGGGAGCAGTGTGTTATAATCCCAGCAGACCGCGGGGCGTGAGGTGGGGAGCACGGTGTTATATTCCCAGCAGACAGCGTGGTGAGAGGTGGGGAGCAGTGTGTTACATTCCCAGCAGGCAGGGGGATGTGAGGTGGGGAGCAGTGTGTTATATTCCCAGCAGACAGCGGGATGTGAGGTGGGGAGCAGTGTGTTATATTTGCAACAGACAGGGGTGTGTGGTGGGGAGCAGTGTGTTATATTCCCAGCAGACAGGGGGATGTGAGGTGGGGTGCAGTGAGTTATATTCCCAGCAGACAGGGGGATGTGAGGTGGGGAGCAGTGAGTTATATTCCCAGCATACAGCGGGGATGTGAGGTGGGGGGAATGTGTTATATTCCCAGCAGACAGAGGGATGTGAGGTGGGGAGCAGTGTCTTATATTCCCAGCAGACAGGGGTGTGTGAGGTGGGGAGCAGTGTGTTATAATCCCAGCAGACCGCGGGGCGTGAGGTGGGGAGCACTGTGTTATATTCCCAGCAGACGGGTGATGAGAGGTGGGGAGCAGTTTGTTATATTCCCAGTAGACAGGGGGATGTGAGGTGGGGAACAGTGTGTTATATTCCCAGCAGACAGGGGTGTGTGAGGTGGGGAGCAGTGAGTTAAATTCCCAGCAGACAGGGGGATGTAAGGTGGGGAGCAGTGTGTTATATTACCAGCAGACAGTGGGGTGTGAGGTGGGGAGCAGTGTGTTATATTCCCAGCAGACAGGGGTGTGTGAAGTGGGGAGCAGTGTGTTATATTCCCAGTAGACAGGGGGATGTGAGGTGGGGAGCAGTGAGTTATATTCCCAGCAGACAGTGGGAGGTGAGGTGGGGAGCAGTGTCTTATATTCCCAGCAGACAGGGGTGTGCGAGGTGGGGAGCAGTGTGTTATAATCCCAGGAGACCGCGGGGCGTGAGGTGGGGAGCACTGTGTTATATTCCCAGCAGACGGGGGATGAGAGGTGGGGAGCAGTGTGTTACATTCCCAGCAGGCAGGGGGATGTGAGGTGGGGAGCAGTGTGTTATATTCCCAGCAGACAGCGGGATGTGAGGTGGGGAGCAATGTGTTATATTCCCAACAGACAGGGGTGTGTGGTGGGGAGCAGTGTGTTATATTCCCAGCAGACAGGGGGATGTGAGGTGGGGTGCAGTGAGTTATATTCCCAGCAGACAGGGGGATGTGAGGTGGGGAGCAGTGTGTTATATTCCCAGCAGATGGGGGGGGGGGGTGAAGTGGGGAGCAGTGTGTTATATTCCCAGCAGACAGGGTGTGTGAGGTGGGGAACAGTGTGTTATATTCCCAGCAGACAAGGGGATGTGAGGTGGGGAGCAGTGTGTTATATTCCCAGCAGACAGAGGGATGTGAGGTGGGGAGCAGTGAGTTATATTCCCAGCAGACTGGGGGTGTGTGAGGTGGGGAGCAGTGTGTTATATTCCCAGCAGACAGGGATGTGTGAGGTGGGGAGCAGTGTGTAATATTCCCAGCAGACAGGGGGATGTGAGGTGGGGAGCAGTGTGTTATATTCCCAGCAGACAGGGTGTGTGAGGAGGGGAGCAGTGTGTTATATTCCCAGCAGACAGAGGGATGTGAGGTGGGGAGCAGTGAGTTATATTCCCAGCAGACAGGGGGGTGTGAAGTGGGGCGCAGTGTGTTATATTCCCAGCAGACAGAGAGATGTGAGGTGGGGAGCAGTGTGTTATATTCCCAGCAGACAGGGGGGTGTGAAGTGGGGCGCAGTGTGTTATATTCCCAGCAGACAGGGATGTGTGAGGTGGGGAGCAGTGTGTTATATTCCCAGCAGACAGAGGGATGTGACGTGGGAAGCAGTGTGTTATATTCCCAGCAGACAGGGTGTGTGAGGTGGGGAACAGTGTGTTATCTTCCCATCAGACAGGGGGGTGTGAGGTGGGGGGCTGTGAGTTATATTCCCAGCAGACAGAGGGGTGTGAGGTGGGGAACAGTGTGTTATACTTCCAGCAGACGGGGGGGGTGTGTGAGGATGGGAGCAATGAGTTATATTCCCAGCAGACGGGTGTGAGGTGGAGAGCAGTGTGTTATGTTCCCAGCAGATCCGGCGGTGTGAGGTGGGAAGCAGTGAGTTATATTCCCAGCAGACAGGGGGGTGTGAGTTGGGGAGCTGTGTGTTGTATTCCCAGCAGACAGGGGGGTGTGAGATGGGGAGCAGTGAGTTATATTCCCAGCAGACAGGGGTGTGTGACGTGGGGAGCAGTGTGTTCTCTTCCCAGCAGACATGGGGATGTGAGGTGGGGAGTGGTGAGCTATATTCCCAGCAGACAGAGGGATGTGAGGTGGGGAGCGGTGAGTTATATTCCCAGCAGACAGAGGGATGTGAGGTGGGGAGCGGTGAGTTATATTCCCAGCAGACAGGGGGGTGTGAGGTGGGAAACAGTGTGTTTATATTCCCAGCTGACAGTGGGGGGGTGTGAGGTGGGGAACAGTGTGTTATATTCCCAGCAGACAGGGGGATGTGAGGTGGGTAGCAGTGAGTTATATTCCCAGCAGACAGGGGGATGTGAGGTGGTGGGCAGTGTGTTAAATTCCCAGCAGACTGTTGGGGGTATGGCGTGGGGAGCAGTGAGTTATATTCCCAACAGACATGGGATATGAGGTGGGGAGCAGTGAGTAACATTCCCAGCAGACCGGGGGATATGAGGTGGGGAACAGTGTGTTATATTCCCAGCAGACAGGGGGGGTGTGAGGTGGGGAGCAGTGTGTTATATTCCCAGCAGACAGGGGGATGTGAGGTGGGGAGCGGTGTGTTATATTCCCAGCAGACACGGGATGTGAGGTGGGGAGCAGTGAGTTATATTCCCAGCAGACAGGGGGGTGTGAGGTGGGGAGCGGTGTGTTATATTCCCAGCAGACGGGGAGGGTGTGAGGTGGGGAACAGTGTGTTATATTCCCAGCAGATAGGGGGATTTGAGGTGGGGAGCAGTGTGTTACATTCCCATCAGACAGGGGTGTGTGTGATGTGGAGAGCAGTGTGTTATATTCCCAGCAGACAGGGGATGTGAGGTGGGGAGCAGTGTGTTATATTCCCAGCAGACAGCGGGGGGTGTGGGGTGGGGAGCAGTGAGTAACATTCCCAGCAGACAGCGGGGGGTGTGGGGTGGGGAGCAGTGAGTCCCATTCCCAGCAGGTCCCAGCTGGGCCGCAGTGAGGTGCTGGGCTGAGACTGACCTTGAACTTCATGGTGCTGAGTTTGTGGAGGATGTCCCCCAGGTTGTCCCGCAGAGTGGCCCAGGTGATGCGGCGCTCCGACTGGGCTGTGCTCTCCACCACCTGCTGGGCCCGCTCATGGAAACTGATGATGTTCTGCAGGATCCCCACCGTCTTATAGAAGGGACAGTACCTACACGGGGGCAGGGGGAGGGGGGCAGGGGGGG